>NC_138826.1:84898859-85004860 GCF_965183815.1 Platalea leucorodia
GGCACTTGACTGTCTGCTTTGATTTGTCTGGCCCCAGTTTCTGTACGCTTTGAGCTGGTTGCAGTCTGGCCCCAGGCGAGTCAAGGGTAGGAGCATGCTGCCAGAGGAATGAAGACCTCTTGACGATACTTTCTCCCCCTCCAAATGCAACAGCATTTGAAGGGCAAAATACTCTTAGTGCAGATTGAGACACCAGGCCACAAAGGCCTGTTAATCCAGCAACGCCAGGAAATACTGCATATTAACAGCACTGTTTCAGATGTTTTAGTTGGACCCAAGCCACACACATATTAAAATGTGTGAAAAATATGATGTGTAATCAGTGTGATTCTGTGGCCAATTCATCTTCCTGCAGGCTGTACAGATTGGGACTCAATTCCCATCTGGTATGAGTCCGCCTTGTTCCCCATTGTTGATGGTATGAGGTTGATTCCCAGTAGCAGAGCACCACCCCACCACCTCCAAAGGAGTCTGAGTCACACCAGGTTACCATGTGCAATTGAAGGAAGAGGAGATGGACACCAGGAGTACCATTACAGCTTCATACCCATCTCCATAGGTTTTCCTTAGAGAGGATGGATAATAACACAGAGAAGGAAACATTCCCCTATGTCCTATGGAGTTTACTAGAAAAACTGTACTAGCTATTGACAGATCTTTTTTGGGATTCCTGTCAAATATTGGGGGCTGAGAAGCATCACCATTATGGCACTAAGTGGGTCACTAGCTGAGTAAATTTTGTCCTCTGTGATGGCTCCTGTTTCCTGCTAATCCCATCAAATCTGGCAGGTTTGACCATATGTTTTCTGAAAGGAGAAAAAAGTTGTGCATTCGCACAGTCTGATGAGAGAAAATCAGTTTTTTAAGAGATGAGGGAGATTGGAGTGGTGGGAGAAGGGAGATAATTGACACTCTGAGATTACTCATGCAATTATAAAACTTTCTTTGACCTAGTGTGAAACCTAGCATTTCAGCAACAAAATTTTATTCTACTCTGAGGGGTAACACAAGTATTACTCTTCTTCACTTTAGCTTGTACTTCTCTGAGAAGTTTATTCCCAACACTAACTTTGATGTAAGATCACCAAAGAAAAATGGTGCTGTGTGTGAACACAAGGAAGAACAGATTATCAAAGGGTCACTGATGAGTAACTACACTGATTGGTAAAACAGGCTGCTGAGCACCACCATGGCACAGGTGCCCCATGACAAAAAGGCCATGGGAGTTAAGGACTTATCAGTGCTTTTGTTTTAAATTCCTGCATCCAGAGGTTTATAACTTGTCCATAAACTTTGGCAGACAGATGATTATGGTTCAGCAAAATAGCACATTCTGAAACATTAATCTGGCTGTGTTATTAAATTGGCCATTACATGAGCCCGAAAAACACACTGACAACAGAGAAAGAGCTACTGTTTTAAAATAATGTGGTTTAAGAGACCCCCAATTTAAAGTGTAAGGGGTTGCATCATGTGCATCACAGACATTGTCCCACCAGCAAAGTTACCATAAGAGGCATTGCACACTTTCCTTCGAAAGCACAAAGAATTGCGAAAAGCATCCATTACAAAACTGCAGCTGTACCTTCTTATTTATTACCTACACACAACAATCTAATGCCCAAAGTTCATGGCTTTTTCAGGGCTGTTTCAATCTCCCTGGAGAAGCCTGAGGACAAGTGTGTGTTTCATACCCACATACCGACATTTTATGTATTATTTGTAAAGTACAGAAAGAAAGCAAAAGATTTACACTACTTTTTGCATTAAGGTGAGTTGAAAGTAGCCCCAAAGCTAAGAGTTTCTTAATGCCACAAAATGTCTTCCTGAATACAGTCCCCCTGACAGACAGCTGTATACGGTATTTTTAACGTATGGTATCTTTGTAAGATGAAAATAACTTGCTTTGAAAAAACACTTGAGGCAAAGTTTACCATTGCTTACATAAATGTTTACAGTAAGACTTCTAACTTCCATAAAGTCAAGATATTTTTTGATATTTGGAAAAATAAAAAGCAGATGCATACCTCCACCTCCCGTATGACAGTTCCCTTGTAAAATTACAGACCTAATCTTCAGAGTTCAGCAGTAAGATTCCTTGTATATGTACAGAATAAGATTGTTTTAATATTGCTATAGATTTTTCCCTGTACGAATTGCATATATTGAAACAATGTCTGAATCTGGCTTTAAGCATCTACCAAAAAATTAATCTGAGTTAATATTGACTGAATTATTAATAAATGTCTAATGCAACAATGAAAACAAGACCTGTATTACAAAGAGTTGTGGTCTTTGCACCTACTGGTATATTGGAAAGAATTCCAATCCCAGACATCTTGGGACAAAAGAAAATTTTATTTAACATCTATCTTTACAAAAGCGTATTTACCATTAAATTATATTTGAAAAGAAAGACATATGACAAATGTACGCACTCATGCATACATATACAAACACACACACACACACACATGGATAAGTAATTAAAAACAGTAATTGTTCAGCTGAACACAAGAAACATCCAAAAAGAAAAATATGTGAAAACAAATAAATTATGATCTGACTGTATTACTGAAGGCCATTATATTTCTCTTGATAATAATAATGAATAAATTATTTCAAACACACAAATCCAAACTTGCCTCTTAGGTCCTTAGTGCAAACTACTTTACTTACGCTAGGCCTAAAAAAAAATTGATGAAAAGGCAAATTACCTTCAAACAACACAGATGTTTTTCACAGGCTTTAAATTAGTAAGGAAGCATTAAAAAAACCCAACCCAATATTAAAAGAAAGCTTAGCCATATTAACACCATTTATAGCAGTTGTTGTATTAAAAAGAAACCAAATTACTCCTGTTCACATTTAGAAATCTGATACTTAAAATGTTTAAATTATTGAATTGACAGTTCAGTATGCTGAAATCACAGTTCACAAATACAGTTAACGGTGAAACAGTGGCAAAATTTGCAGCCACAAGTTGCACTGAACAGGATATCACACTTACGAAATGCTCTCATAAAACAAATAATGCCAGTAATTATCAGGTGCTGCACCACAAACTACACAGCGGATGGAGAAAAAATCCAGTTCTGTTCCAATTATTACCAAATATTTCTTTTTTTCATGTGGTTTAGTTCATAAATGTTAAGCACTTGTTCTAAACTATAGCATTTAAAAATTAACAGTGGATTTCTTAACATTTGAGTAATCCAAAAAAGCAACATGTTGATTTAAATTCAAGCTACGTGTTAACTTTCCTATAAAAACTGGCCTCGGTATTTGACTTAAAGGTGATGCACTGCTGTCCGAAAACACCGTCTGAAAAACACACTGTTAGGAATTGGGCAGAGTGACTGCAGAAAATAAACAAAATAAGTAAAAGACCCTTATTCATTCGCGATTAAATTCACCCCTGTGCAGAGTGCTGGCACAAGACTTGTGTACTTCTTATGTCTCACTTAAGTCCCATTTTAGGAATAAGAGTACATAAATTCATGCTGTCACAAATACTTCTTAGACTCTATAAACTATGTCTTTCCTCTGTCCAAGCATGTGGAATTCTGTCTTTCCCGCAGTACCCTGACCCTGATGGAAAACCAGTAAATAATTAATTCTCTTCAATCTGAACGACCATAGTTATGTCCTTGATTTTCCATGAGTATGTGCACAAGTTTCAGTCACTCTTGGGATAATTTATCACTACTATATTGTTCTTTAATTTTCTCCTAATTGGAGACTATTAATGGAATACTGAACAACTTCCAATTTATTTTTTTTTTTCATTTTAGCCTTCTATTCTTCTAGGAAGACAAATTAGATCAATTGCAGCATGGTAGAATGAAAATAAAATGAAAGTTTCTATTTTAACATTCATGCAGGAGTTTACTCATGCGTTACAAAAATAATTCTTTTTCCACTGTTTTCCTGAGATGCAGAATTTAGGGACATGCCAAAAATTTTTCCAGTTGGAAGCACTCTGTCCAAATGCCTTCCGGAAGGTATGTTCCCCAAAATTTCAACTTTCCATGGAACAGTGAGGCTTTGATGATTTAGAAAAGTAAGCTGCAATGAAATGGAAAGAAAATATTGTTGTTGTTTTTCTCTGGTTCAGCTCTAGTGCATTGAAATGTGACCTCAACGTTTTGCTTCAAATGACTCTGAAACCCCATTAAGCTGCACTTCCCAAGCCCATTATGCAGTGAGTGAAGTAGGTTGAACTGCTGCTTTCAAACGAGGCCCGGCTTGCTGCAGCGCTGCATCTCCTGCGACGCGGCACGCAGAGCCTTGTGCATCAGCACCATAGTCAGGGCTGGTGTCACACATGGGCAGAAGAGGCAGCTGGTGAGACCAAGTGATTTGGGAGCTGGGAGGAAGCAGCAAAACAACCGCGGTAAAGGTTGGCCATGGCAGTGCTGCCTGTGACCCATACCAGCGCCGTGTGTATGTTCTTAGCAAGAAAACACAGTGTCTTATCCTAGATGCAGAAAATTGCATTTCACCTACAGTTCTGATCACGCCATAGAAACTGTATTCCTTCTGAGAGTCTGGCATGAAGACAAGAGTGTTTTGCTCTCTGACAAGCTCCCTTACAACCAAGAGCATTACAGTACAGAGCTGAAAGCAAGCCTTTGGGTCAACAAAACAACAGGGAACATTTTGTTGTCTTTTCAGTGATATGTGATGTTTCCATTACAAAAATCAGAATGTACTTTGACATCTCCAAATCAAAATTTGCAGTCCTCACACCTACACATACAGACAAGCCCAAAAATTCAATTTTTTATCTCACATTAGCATTAAAGTATACTTTGCAATATTTATTATAGGCCACCCATTTCTAACTCATTAGCTCTAGTAAAGTAACTTTCATTATTAATAGACCAACACGGAGCAAAGCATCACAGAATCTGTGTAGAAATACTAAGAAAAACTAAAACTTACCCATAAGACTGTAATGCTAGCTATTGTAAGCGACAAAAACAACATTCCCCAACATCTACAATTAGACTTGACGTGTCATACGCTGCTAGAAGCAGACTTAGCAAAGCTTGATAACCTGCCACGGTGGATGACATTGTCTAACCCCATTTATCCAGCCTGCTCCCAATGATGGTTGTTACTGACTTCTCAGTGCCTGTAGGAGAAGATACTTTACTCAAAAAATGCACAGGCTAATCTGCAATAGCATTGTTTTAGTACTGCATCTCATCTAACCAGTTTCTTTGAAGCAGACATCCGTCTTGTGATTTCTGAACACTGCCAGCTGCACCTAGAAAGCTATATAATTTAAAACAAAAACAAAAACAAAACAAAAAACCAAACCAAACCAAGCAAAAACCAAACCAAAACCAAAACAATAACAACAAAAAAGGATGAACATTTTGGTGAAATTTTCCTGATTAGGAGTATAAAGGCCACTGAGAAAAGCATTCCCATCAAACAGTAAAGAAGATGCTATATTTAGGTTTTTCCTCAGACTGACAGCTGCTAGACATAAGGAAGTACAAGTTACACACTAATCCCTGAGAGTGTTTCCATTTCATGATATCCACACTGAAATCTCTGAGATACTGAACAACTAATACAGAAAAAAAGTATTTATTTTATGATCTGGGAGAAGATGAGAGCAGTTTGGAATGCTTAACAACAGTTGCAGCAAAGATTTGGGATTCATATGAATAAAAATGTTCCCATTAAGATGTTTACCCTTCACCCAGAATGCTCCTCAGTATAGGCAACCTCAAAACATTAAAGAAATTATCTTCATTGTTTGAACTACATTGCTGTTGATGCACTGCCCAACTGTACAAAACTGTATTTCATTTGGCAAAATTTACAGTGAAATAAAACCATTTCAAAGAGCATTCCCTTTAAATTGTCTCTGTGTTACATAGATGAAATAAATTCTTTCATTCCAAAGACAGCCAAGAATACAGTTCTCCCAGGTTTTAGACAGATGACCTACTAAAGGACAATTAAGAGCATACACTGAGGCACGGCTCTGCATAACACATAGGGGACATAGCTCTAAGGACTTGCCTAAGCTAACCGCTGCAAATAACTGCTTGTGACATCTGTCCTCAGCATCTCAGAAAATGTATAGGAAGAAAATGTATGTCATCTGGACTAAAATGTACAATTGGCAATGAATCAGTATTGCTCCCATATACACAAAATGAGAGAGTTATAAAAACGGTTATCAAGAGCAATGAAGGGGGAAAGAATGAAAACACAGACCCCAAAATAAGAAAACACAGATGGAGTGAAAAGACAGTTATAGAAACAAATAAACAGTAAAAGAAACCTGAAAACACTTAGTTTCCTGCACTTTCCCTTCTCTGCTAGGGTTTTATCCTCAGTGCATTTCTATGGTACCTCTATATGAGTAATCAAGAGATCTTTTGCACAGAAATCCCAGAATCAGTGACACCAATAAAACTCTTATCGACTTCAAGAAGTTCAGGATTTTGACCCTCATCAGCAATGTCCCATATTGACCTGGAAGCACTTTTGGTATTGGCCAACAAGAGCAAAACAGCAAACCAAAATGCCAGAAGCCCATGCTTCCACTGCAGGGTAAGTCAGCCACGTGAGCTGTGCTCTGAGACAGGCCCAGATTCCTGCTAAAGCTCTGACATCCCTGCCATGATTTTAAGCAAATTACATCCTCCTCTGCCGCAGCTTCATATTTTACATATGAACCTATGTTGCTTCAAATGTAAGCCATATTTTCTAGGGTTTGACTTCACAACAGTAAAGAGAGTTGCAGTGTAATCTTGTGAGCTGAGCCCGGGGCTCAGGCAGGCGCGTTCCCCGGGCCTGGCAGCACGGCGCAGCGCGGGCAGAAAATTGGGCCAATGGGCAACCTTCTGTGGTGCCCTTTTCCTCTCAGACATCCTCAAAGCTCGTACGCATCATTGCCCATCTGTTCTCCCTTCTGCAGCTTCCCATGGGACTGTTCATGGCCATTCATGAGGAAGATGGCTCCCCACTGGCTCCTGCTGCTAAGAAACCTTTACATGAGCAACCAGGCCTACCTACTTTTGGGTTGAAATCCTGGCACTAGATGAGTCAGTGACAAAATCCCCATTAATTTCAAAAAGACTGAAATCCTGACCACTGAAGTACTGCTATGGTCCCCATGTTGCCCTAATACTCTTTTTATTCTAGCTGAGAAACATGTTCCTCAGTGTTCGCACTCTGGTCACTAAGAGTGTCTCGGTTTCCTCGTGGACGCCCACTTTCTCCTTGGCTTGGCACTGATGGAAGAATTCCTCTTGCTTGCATCTCCCAGGTTTTCCACTCCTAGGAGCTGTCAGCAGAGATGACACATAAAGACTTACTGGGATGGCAAAGTGTCTCTTGTACTTCCGTCTGCAAGTGATCTTTTTATTATACCTTCACCCACTAGATACACTTCTGCTAAACTGACGGGAAGACTAGAGGACACTTGTGTGTGGAAGTACTGCAGTATTTTCTCAGATATTCAGTCAAGTCTTCCATGTCTCCCATGCATTTTGCTCATGACACAGCAATAAAATTTTCTACCTTTATGACTTAAATAGGAAGAAGAAAACATAATATTGACTGAACACCTGAACATTGATAGTAACAATTCTTGATTAAATAGAAACATGGCTTTACAGAACAAAAAACAAATTACCTCAGTCCTCAAATTGCAGGTAAGTGATGCGAAGACGCAGAGTAAAGAGCAGACTCGAGCTTTAAAGACTGCCAGATGTTTTTTTGCTACTGCTACCACTAGCATTCATAAAATTATCATGCACACATTATCCCTGTGCCACCATATGCCAAGCCTGACTGACAGCAGCACCATTCGGTTACAGCCTTTCTGTTTATTATCATGTTTAGCCAGACTACAGAAGAACATTCTCTATTATGACACTGATTAAATTATTAGATATCTTGATACCACTGAAATGCCCAGAAGGATCGATTTGAGGTTTCTTTTATGAGAGGAGATAGTTAGAGTCAACCTGAAGACAATGAATTGATGATAGTAACAGCTGGTAGGAAAGAGGAGTACTCCAGTTGAATGAGGACAATCAAGACTGAGCGCTATCATATAACATTGCTTAATCTCGATGTCACAAAAGACCATTTTAGCCATCAACAGTAATCCTTAAAACCCAGGAAGAATGCAGCTTTGTTTCTGGTTGTTTGAACTGACTCAGGCAATTTCACTTTAACCCAGCTTCTCAAATGACTTTATCCATCTAACTTTAATCTTATAATAGTAGTCAAAAGGGACAGAAAATTAAGATAAAAATATAACATTTGAACATAAAATATAGTTCAGCTTTCAAAACCTTCCTGGCAAGGTTTCAACCCAACTTTGCCCATGTCCAGCTTTTATTCATAATAAGCAGAGTGCAGCACTGTCAGCAGTTTAAAAACCGTGCTAATTATGGAAAAAGGAACTCTCAACTCTTTTCTAAAAAGAGCTGCTTCTGAATTAACATAGTTATCTCCCCCTTCCACATCCCCTTTCTTCTCCCTAATGTAGAAAGTCCTCATAAAATAAATTGCCATGTGAACCCAACTGGGAGGAAGGCTTTCTTCAGAACCCAAAACAAACAGAACTGAATGGATTTGGATGCTTTTATTGGGTTTCAACAAATCAGAAGAAATTTTGGGTTTACTTAAGGAAATAAAAGCTGTTCATTCCAAAACAGGCATTTAGGGTGAAATTCACTCTAGCACAGAAGGTCAGTGGAAGACGTAGTCTCTACTTATGTCCCACTTAAGCCCTCAAAACATGAAATAAGAGCCACAGAAACCCTCGGTTTAGCCCTCCTGTGCTTAGACCCAAAAAACTAGTGAAGCAAGATGAAGAATCCCTTGTTGGCTTTCAAGGGATGAAGGAGATCCATAATTCTCATGCTCTTGCATTATACCATCACCTGAGACCACTAACCGCCTGGGATCTAGCCAAGACTCTGTCCTTTCCCCATATTTTTAATTGGGATTTTTTTTTCTTACTTAAATCGAACTCAATGTCTAGCCAAATATAACCTGTAACACTGCTTTTCAACTGTGGTCACATTGCAGACCATTTTTTAAGAAAGAGATACCCTACAACCACCTATCCTGGAGCCACCCAATGCCAACACACATTTTCCTTTGGAAAGTTGCGTGTTTGATTGCATCAAAAATAGTATTAGAATGGTGTGAAAGGAGCTAGATGCAATAGGCTTGTATTAATGTAGGGTAACACTTCTTGGTTATGACCCATCTTTCTTTCTTGTATCCATGTTTACTTTTCCTTCCCTGATTATGGGATTTTACTTTAGCACTCACATCATAGTTTACAGACCCACCACTTCTATGCTTGTCCTCTCCTGACTTTTCCAAAAAAGCATGATTAGAGTTAACTCTATTGCAATAGTCCTAACACTGAAGTATTTGAACTGGGAGCAAAGAAATATTCATACTTAAAAATGTAATTTCCCAAAATGGTTTTGGAATTTAAAGCATTATGAATGGAGCCACAAGAGATTTGAGCATTGCTAGCTTGCTATCAGCGACGGCCTCTGTATGGACCACCTGGAAGTACTTCTTCAACCACTGTGTAGCATATTGGAGGCCACCTCAAGAAACCACAGACCACAGAATGAAAAACCTTCATCTGCAACAATTACACACTGTCACATAAAATGGTCAAAGTATAAAGTTCTCTGAACAACAGATATTCTAATTAATATACAAAAACTATATCACACTTTCTATTTAAAAGGAAAGCTTTTTAAGCATATTAAGTTTGTTGCCACAAATCCACTGTGAGATAAACCTCAGGAGTAAAACCTGGCTCTACTGAAGGACAACTTCTCACCAATTTTACCCACGGAGTATTATTTGCCATTCCAGAGAGTGGAGGAAATAAGCATGGAAGCTTTAAGCCAGTCAAGAAACGCACTCTGAAATAATTCAGTAATTCAGTTTCCCATCTGTTCTGTCACCACTGGACTAAACTAAATCTCTTTCCCAACAGACCATCTATGACAACAAATTATTGTCCACCGATAACAATGAGCCAGAAAAAATATGCAATTAGCCAACAGAATAATTATGGTTTTTATTTTGTATACTTAACATGTTAAGCAAAAAAGAAAAGACAATTACATTTTTCCCCACTTTCAACTACTGCCCCTAAACCCAAAATAAATACACTCAAAAACCTATCAAAAACAAAGCAAGGATTTGTGATGGGCCAATAAAAACAAAAAACTTCATATAAAAATTGAGTTTACACAGAGATACTGGTGAGCCACATCATTTACTTTTCCATGTCCTTATCCTACAAGTCTTTGTACACTCACTCACATAGTCCCAGTGATTCTCTAGAGCATTTCTGGATATTGCTTTCATTAGCTCTTTTCCAAGAACAGGAGTTTCTTCTACCCCATAGTTCAGGCGTGTATGAGCTAGCAGCCTAAAACCCACTTGCAAATCCATTAAACCCAAAGGGACTCTTCGCTTGCATTAAGTTAAGCTTATGCATAAATATATGCAGAATCAGGACCCTCTAACAGGTTTATATTGTCTTAAGCAAGGCAGGATTTCATGTTTCAAGCCAATTTTTTTTTTTTTAATATAAATTTTTCCTTAGTAAGAAGTTCTCGAGCAATAGCAAGTCCTTTATTTTTTAGTATTAGTTTTGATTTTAGGTCCTTCCTGTGATGTTGGGGGGCTTTTTGGTTCCTGAAATAGAAGAATCTTTGTTCAGAACACCTAATATTTTCCTTTAATAGCATAGCAATAGTTTTCCTCTTCACATTTCTAGCTTTTCGGGAGGAATCTCAACAATTTTAGTTTGCTAATGTACCCTGAGTGATGCAATTACAGATGCTGTATGCCCACTTCTTTTCCTTTTAGCCAGAATATTGACTCAGCCTATCCTTTAGCTACCCAGGAGTACCAAACAATTATATTTCTGTTTACAATGGTGTAAAACTGGAGTCATTCTACCACGTCTGACACTTCAATATTTACATCACATTCACCACTGTGGTGCATAAGCAAATACAAGAAACAAAGAAAGCATTTGAAAGCACTGAAATCTTTCTTCCAAAAGAGACTGCAGCAGCTTTAAGTGATCCAGGGCAGTATGGCTCTTTCTATGGATTAACATATTTGGCAAAGCAAAGTAACTCATGTAGAACTTGGTGTTGCCACAGCCTGTCCACTCCTGGTACCTTAACTACATTGCTCAGTTACCTGCATAACTCATTTATCTCTGAGACATGCTGCAGTCCAGCTTGAAACAGAACAATTAGATAAAGGTTTCAAACGTATTTTGGCATCTAATTCCCACAAAAAGTACGGGCAGCTTGCAATTCAAATGCAGTTTAGAATTTAACCCATAGGAATCCATTGAATACACATGGGCTGAAGCATGTATCCATCCTTAAGGATGTATAATTAGATCACTGCGTACAGGGTCATTGATCCAGACTCAGAAGTGTACAGCACTCTTTCTTACATCCCAGTGACTAATTCTGCGAAGGTACTTAAGCACTTAACTCCCACTGACATAAACAGGAGTGAGTCAACTCAGTAATTTTGAACATCTGGATTTAATCCTAGTTTTGATGTCACTTATGTCTAGTTTTTAAAGGCATTTCTTGCCTAATAGGCTGGTAAGTGCTTAAGGGCATTCTCAAAAGTGCCTGTGTACTGGCTTTCAAAGAAAAACTCCATAAATTCCTATTCGCATGATTAGACACCGTGAAAGTCTAGCCTTGATTTGTAAATTGGAGCTTTAGATATATCAATTAAACCCAAATTCTCAAAAACATTAAGGCGTGTAACTGCCACTGACAGGAAGGAAGCAGAAGGCCCTGACAATTGTGAGGATCTTGCCTGTAGGGATTCCTGAAAGTTTCACACATTTTATTGATTTTTACCAAACGGGTAAGTACAGTCTGTGATTTCATATTTGCAATTTAGCATATTTTTTTTAACTTAGGGTCCTCACTGACCTCCACTGAAGTTGTCAAAAATAGTTGCAGTAATGCTCCTGCTAATGAGAGCTGGATTTGACCTTTAGAGAGTGAAAGAACTAAGGAAGAGGAGTTTAACATTACTAAATAACTATTTGAAGGAATGATTGCAGCAGACAGAATTCACACATTCAAACATATCCCCCAATACGTTTTTACAGAAAATGTTTAAGACATCATTTAATATTCATAGTTCTGGAAGCCATTCGCTTCTCTATAAATTGATTGTTCTTGGCAATCAAGCATCCTTTATGTGCCAAGGAGGTTTAAAAAAAAACCCAACAAATTAAAGCCAACATACAGCAGCATTATGTCAAGACTGATTTTAAAAAGAGAGATAATGAGATATCATTGTACTGTATTTTTTTGGTAGGACTTTTCATAATTTTTTTATATTTCATTCAACACAGGAACTCTTTTTAAAACCCAACTGATTTATCATCATTGCCTGTCTCTGCAGTGCTATTCCCACTTTAGAGGTGTGGAACTTGGGCACAGAGAAAACTGTTTCTCTGAAATCAAACATGACACCTTACGGCAGAGCCAGAAGTATCAAAGCCCTGCAGCTTATTTCATGATCTTTACCACAAGATCATCACTGTTTTCTGTAGTTCATTTAAGATGAGATATTCAAACCACCTCAACAGTTTGGGTTTTTAATTGGTTTTGTACATCCAGTCACCTAGGAATTTTTTAATTCCCATGCATAATTTACAATAAGAATGTGCTACTCCTGCTTGTTAAATAATAATAAAGTTTCTAATAATAGAGTAATATTTGATGTCCTACTTCTAGGGCTAAAGCTTGCTGAATGCACCATTCAATGACTTTTTTAATAAGGACGAACGTTGTGGACTCATTGGAGCTTTTAGTAGAATTTAAGAGTTCAGAAAATCAGCATCCCTTTAAAGTTCTTACAGTACCTCTAAGAAAGTATAATACCAGCACTGTTCAACACAGAGAGAAGACTCTATTACCCGTGACTATATTTACATTAAATTATTCCATAATAAGGAGTCTGCTACTTAATATAAGATGCATCCTACTTAAGAAGCAAAACACCTTAGAAAAATAAAATTGCCAACAGCACCACTGTCCCTAGAGCAACAGAAAAATATTTTGAACTGCCTTGCTGCACACACAATTTCACTCCTTGGTGTTTCAATACCTTTTCATCAACAGATGTTATAAGCACGCAGCCAGGGCAGGCTGCATCGATGTGGTGCCACACTAGATCTACACTGGGGTTCAGCGTTGTTTCTACAAAAGAAACTGAACCAATGGTAACAACACTGGGAAATTTTTGCCAACTCTTGCTGGCAAGTGTAGGACTCCTATGTAGATTTTAATAACTAAGAAATGAAAATGCTTTTAAGTGTGCTGTAATTGGGTGCTGCTATGTTAATCCTTTTGAAAAGCAGCAAGTATCACCGAGAAGTTTGATGTTAAATGTTTCAGGGTGATCGTTGCTACCCTGTAGTGGGAAAAACAGGATGGAGTTGAAGGATCAGAGCCTTCTTTCTGAGGAGCAGACTGGAAATAAGGAAATGTATCCTAAAAAACAGTTCCTGTCCTGCCCACCCACTCACCCTATTAGCTCTGTTCCCAGAAGTCTGCTTTTGGCAAGAAAGTCCTCTCCTCTAAAACTCCCATTCAAACTATAAAACAAGTGAAAATTGTTTTGTCTGCTTTTTAGCATTTGCTAGGTATTTCTTTCAACCTGAGACATCACCTCAGTGAAGGAGTATTTTATATCAAGGTTCTTTCTTTTATGGGTAATAATGGAAGTAATATCCATGAAAGAGTCAAAAGGACCCCGAATTACTTTTCCGAGTCCAAGTGGTGGTCCCACTGCTCTCAAAAGCAGCAGGATAAGTCTTTGTACATATGTAAGTATAGCATTGTCCAAAATGCACAAGGGTCATCTTAGTCCTTGTTTAATAAAATATAGCCATTTATGTGTAAAATGCAATATACAGGTTTTTTGATAAGACAGCAGATATCTCATGGGATCAGAAAGAGGGAGTGTTTTCTGGCATGACCCAGAGATTTTTTTCCTTTTTTTTCATAATTATGATGCCAAAAACTGATATAGATTTAGGGTAGAACTTCAGCAATTGCTCATTAATGAAAAAACTCCACATGAACCTCTAATTAATAGAGTAGGTAATGTAGAGTAGGTAAAATGAAAAATAACTGTTTTATTCATCTACATAACCACAGCAAGTCGAAACAACAATTTCCCTAAACCCCGTGAACTTACCCTGCAATGCTTGGGTCTAATTCATGAAAAAATTTTTAAATGCTAAATGCCTTATATCCTAATTTTACACAGGAGAATCCTTATGGCTTTAGCAGAGTTCAGGAGTCTGGGAGGCTCAGCTGCTCAGTTCACTATAAAAACGATTGTGCGAATCAATTTCTGACACCTGGTTTATTTAGGCGGTTCTTACGCTCCACATTTAGGAAAGCAAGCCCCAGAGAAATAAGTGTGGCCAAAGCAAAGAAAACCTGTAATTACTTCTGTGCCCTCAGCTGTATCAGAACGCATCTCCTGCAGGTTTAAAATTCATGAGAAGAAGAAAGATCAGAAGAATGATCTGCAGCCTGAAGTCATTTCTCAGCTGGGAATTTCCTGGAAAATTGTGCTACTCCATGCACATGAAAATAACAAAAACGTGTGTATATGTGTATGTATGGGCTCTGAGCACTGTTTATGTGCAAAAGGGAGTTACGTTAACTCCTGAATATTACTTAAGTTTAAATCAGATAACACCTGTTACAAACTGGCCTCGACAGGTAGCTATAATCCCATAGCTAAAGCTTAAGTCTAGGAGATAGATAGGAAATTCCTGTTATTTCCTACCCTGAGTCTGAACCTTCCTGGCTCTGTGATTGATGTTTCCCCTTGTGAACACATGCTATGGCTGGCAGTAGGTCCAGTAGGAGTACTCCAATGGGAAGACAGGAAGGATGGTCCAGCTTTGTGCCTTCCATGCAATTATCAAGAAAATATCTAAGTGCAATATTTAATAGAAGTCTGTATTCAATAACGTAAGCTCCTTAAGGCCAGGTGCTCCCCAACAGAATAGTTTATAGCAGCTTGTGTAGGTTGGTGCCTAGGATAAATTTTCAGGGACTCAAGACTCTGTTTTCCAAAATATCTCATTCAGGCTTTACCCTCTTCACCGTCTCTCTCTTTGATTTCCATCTTGCAAACCCCTCGGAGGATGTCAGTTTAGAAGTGCTAAAAGCCTGCTTTAATAGATGACTGTATCATCTTGTACAGCTGGAATAGGAAGCAGAATTCACGTGAACAGGAGAGGTAGAATTGTACCCAGGAGACCATGAGATTTCATTCAGTTTGATAGTGAAACTAGTAGGGTGGCATAGGGGTCATAGCAAAGGACATAGTCAAGGACCAGGAATACTACTGCCTACCAGATCAGGCTCTTCACTAAATGATATACTACTTTCTCTAATTCTCATTTTAAAAATTCCTGTGAGCCTTCTATTCAAATTTCCTGGGTGTTGATACACAGTTTCAGTTTGGATTAATTACGTTTGTCTGAATCATGCAGTTGGGTTTGCACAGACACACCCGCACAACTAGCTTGAAGTGGCTTGATCATCTAGGCAGAGTACACTGTAGATTATTTCCACAAGGGACTTTTACACAGTTATATGTACCTACCTCCCATTTGTTCTTTTAAAAATCTTCCCTCTCATTGCAAAAACCTTCAAGTGAACTTAGTTTGCTTTATACTTAAAAGCTTGTAGCCTGATACAAATGTTAGGACTTAAAAAGTACCTCAAGCTTTTTTCAAAAAAGAGAGAGAAATGTGTAGAGACACATATGTTATAAAAACCTCTAGTAAATACACTTGCCATGATGTGTCACTGAAATTTCAACATTACATGCTCTTCTTCCCCTGCACCAAAAAAAAAGAAAAAATTCTCCCATGTTTTGTGATTTATCATTGGCAAGAGACTAGAAGAAATATTTTTCTTTCCTGACTAAAAATAAAAAAGAGATAGTTCATTAAGTTTCATTTGGCTATGTTTATATGGTGCTGACAAAACACACAGAATATGTAGATAGGATAATGCATTGCTCAGTTTGTGTTACTTGATGGAAGATGTGGTGGATAACTTGTTTACGGATAACCTCCACCGAGAAATTCTTTTCCTGCTATTTAGTGTGGCCAGATCGGCAATATTTTTCATTTAGAGAAAATTTTATGAGCCAAGACACATGTCAGCTGTGGAAAGGATATTTGCAGCATCTAGAGATGGAGAACTGCATAACAGACAAATAAATCACTCTGATAAACACTGGACACAAAATTGTAACAAGGGGCCTCAGGGAGATCCTCATATCCCTTCAGCATATCACTGGTTTTCATGGTCTAATGGCAAAATGTGACCCAATACTCTAGGGAGACTTAGATTTTAACGCATTTCAGTAGTTTTTATTTGATTAAAAGGAATGGCAATGGAAGAGAAGAGAAGGGAGGGGATCAGGAAAGGGAAGGAAAGGATCAAACTCTTAATTCAATCACCTGCACATAACCATTCCCTTATTAAATGGCTGTGCAAATTATATGCATTTCTTGCAATAACTTTCAGCAGTTTTGTTCTCTCCAGTTTTGCATATAGAAAACGTTTAGTTTTCACAGTACTAAAAAACTGAACTCCAATATTCATTCAAAAGTGAATCCTCCAAGAAAAAGTAATTTTGAGACTAACTTCATTTTTTATAGCAAGACACATCGGCACAAATTCCTTATCTTGACAAATTGATTAGAAAGGTCTGAGTAATTCTTTCAGCAATTATCTTTCATTGTAAGGACAAAGTGTCTAAGAAGGTTTTCAAGGACACCTGAAGATGGAATTGCCTGTAGATTTGTCTTTACTAATTTGTTGGGCCAGTAAAAAACCTCTGCATTAGCAACCATATACTTCTTGCTGAGAGTAAGAAACAAATGGCTTAATCTGAAGAACACTGAACCGAGAGATTGCAACATCAAGTGCAAAAGAGTGGAAAATGGCAAGGAGCAATCAGAAATTAAAGTCTTGGATGACAGTCCGGCATTTGATGCTTTAGATCTTTTAGAAATTCTGATTGACAGAACTTGAGCATTCTTAGAAAATCAAGCTGAGGTTAAAATTACTAACAGTATTAAGAATTTTGGCTGATGAAGATATTTTGATCTCGTGGTATCCCTGGAACCATTTGTCTGTTCTTTTTCTAACAAAAAAAATGTTAAATGTGCTCAGCACAAAGTAATGTGACACAGTTCTCATGACGAAGTCTGGGGAAAGGGGAATAAAGGAGTCACCATAATGAATGTGACATAGTGTGAGGGCTGAACATGACAGGATCCTAATGAAGGCTAAAGGAAAGGAGGACACAATATAAACACAATCTAGTTGGTTTTGGATGAGAGCCCAGTGATGCAGGCAAGGAGAAAGGAATCTGTCTCAGTGAAAAAAGAGTCTATGGCCAAGGCCATCACAGCTGCACTCCTGTTTCTCAACTAAGCCCTGAGAACAGCATAAAAACAAAAGTTCATTTTATATAGATGAAGAACATCTTGGATGGGATTAAGAGAAAAAAATCAAGGAACTTGAGAGCAACAAAGCAGATGTCTAATACATTGGGGAAGTTCACTTCAGCATCATCTGACTTGTGCTTAAAGTCTTATCCTCTTTATTTCTTTAATTGATCCTTGTTAAGCAAAATTCAATTTTCTTATTCTTGTAAGTGATGATGGAAATGCCTAGTGATATAACGTGGCTACCATAAATCTGCTATCTAGGTCATATATGGAAACCTTACAGAAATAGATATGTCAAAAGAGGAAATGCTTTAATAAGTTATGCTACACAACTGCAGTTTATATGTGATTTTTGCAACGAACTATACATGGTAATCCTGAAGAAATCGAAGTGGCAAAGCATTTGTGGGCCTTTTTCTTGGAAAAAAAAAAAAGCCCTAAATTACTATTTCATATATGTCACACTCTATCTTAACATTAAAATAATAACATTTTCTATTAGCACCCTTTTACTGCTGGGTATCATTACAAAAATTAGCCATTTCAGTATTTTGTGATGCAAGCAATAAACCATGGCTTTTACAGTTGAAAACCCCAAAGCAACAGAAATTACTGATACCAAATGTGAGACTTCCACAGCCAGAGTTATAAGTAACAGAGTGCTGCCTTCCGGGTCTCTTTCCTCAGGCTTTTCAGGCATGCTCCTCTCGGTTGCAGTGCACGGAAACGAGGATGTTGAACTGTATGCCTGTATTCTTTCTCATCCCGATTCAAACACTGGAAAATCATACCCTGCATGTCAAAAGCACTATTCAGCTGTGTTCTTACTTAAATGGGAGAACTGTTTCCTTTATTTGTAATGCTGTCTATAGCTGACTGAAATTTTTTATAAAAATAGGAAAAAAATGGTACACTACAAAATGAAGTTTTGCTTTTCCAACAGATCTAATACTGCTGTTATATCTAGGTCCAGATATTAAATCTGGTACATCCAGTATTAGGAGGTCTTGTGTGTTTTGTTTTGAAAATTTCAGAAAAGCACTAGTTCAAAGTGTCAGTAGGAATGAAGTTGGAATGACTTTCAGCATCAGACATCACAACAGCAAGGATGCAGAGACACCTGGAGACTCACATTTACATGTCAAGGCCAAACAGCAGAGTACTTGATCTACCTCTTAGGGGGGGTTAGGTTAGTTGTTCGAATTGTTTGATTGGAATACCTTTTTTATTTACAAAATATAGATCCATCTGCCTTAAATCCCAAGCTGACACTATTCATTACCATCTGAACTGAGCTGCTCTAACAAATAGAAAGGTATGCTCTCTGTGCTTTTCCCCCCTGTCTGAAGGCAGAAATAGCAACATTTTCCACTTCAGAACCAGGCAAGGTAAGGAAGGGGAAGAGGCTCTGTGACAAAGCAGCACAGACTGCAGAACTCAAGCCTCCTGCATTCTCCACATCCTACTTCTCTCATCCACACTGAGATAGAGATGCCAGTAAAGAGCTCAAACATAGCAACTTAACTCTGTGTGGCTAACACAATACGAGGTAAAACAACAGCGTTGTGCTGCCTATAACTTGCTGCTGCTTTCCCGGGACAAAAATGATTAAATAAAGGGAAGAAAGAGAAAGGTAGGTGATTAAGGACTAGCTTGTGATACTTGACAATGCAATGAGCGGTCAGTGAACTCATACTGACTTCAGTAGTGGTGAAGGGCTGTGAAAAGCCAAAGGATGCTGCTTTCTCAGCCTGTTGTCAGAGGAATTTTAGCAGATGCTGTCTGAGATTGCAGTGACACCCACTGCAAACAGACTGCACAACCATGACCGGGTAACAGGTCCCCATGGCCTGCGGGAGGTAAGTAAGCTCACAGTTTCATCCACAGATATTTTGTATATTTTCTTCACAGACTGCTTTCGATATCATTGGCTAGGATTGCATAAGGTAAAACATTATACTGTAATTTTCTTTCTCTCCAGGTTGAGTAAATAAATAAATTATATTTACAATACAAGGTGAAACACAGGGAGCTTTTGTGCTTCCAAGTCTATCAGTTTCCTGTGACCCATTCTTCCAAACCTGTTATGCTTCACACTGATTTGGCACCTCAATTTTGTTCTTAGAAGGAAGGAAGTAAAGAAAAGGTGGAAGTAAAGGGAGGAAGGAAGGAAAGGAAGGAAGGAAAGGAAAAGAAAGAAGTAAAAGAAGGAAAGGAAAAGAAACAGGGGAGAAAGAAAAAGAAACCTCCTCAACTGCTGTCATCTTAATCTAACGAGTATTTTACATCAGAACTTGTTATTAGCATTGCTACTGGGCAGACCTGCATGTGATTATGTTTTAGCAACTGGAACTGATTTTTTCCCACTTTCACATACTTCCAGTTTGCTCAAAGGCACAAAAGTAATTCAGATTACGAAAAACTGTAAGAAGGGGTTGGTATGGCTCTCTGATGGAACACCCTCTTCAAAATAAACTGCTGCTTCCCCAACTTTTAAATTTTCTATTCCTGATGACAGACTTCCCAGTATACTCCATAAGATGGACTGACTCCAGTAAATATTCAACCATCTGGTAAATATTCTAGCATCATCCTTTGTCACGCCCCTTCCCAATACAAGGAAAGTAGAAAAGCTCACTCCATACAACAGAACCCACACTCAATCTCAAACGAAGGAGTTACCTCCTAGCTTTTATGTCAGAATGGATTTCGTTTCATGTTTTACACCAGAGGGAGACACTATGCCAAGTTTAAATTAAGAACAAAAGTCCAAGTAATGGTGCATCACTTGTGGTTTTGGCAGTGGCAAAAAAAAAGATAGCCTCAAAGAAAACATACCTTTTATGGAAACCAAATATAGACCACAACTGGCAAAGAGAAAACTGCATGGACAAACAAAACTGCTGGATAAACAAATCAAAATTACACAGGAAGCTGACACTCATTCTTTACAGTGGAAAACCAAAGATAAATATGAGTCATATATTTTATATTTTTGGACAAGGCAAACTTCCATCTGTCTGGCAGTATATGATTTATATTCTCAACGAAGTCTAATATTTCCAGTATTACCCCCAAATAACCAACCAAATAATCAAGCAGAAGAATAATTTAAAATAATTGATGTCATGGAATAGCTGACTGCTTTGTGAATAGTAGGAAAATGGCTGGCCTTGAGCTGCAATATGCATTTTAGATTGAATTATTAGAGTATCTATAAAAAGCGAGTGAGTGAGTGAGTGAGTGAGAGAGAAAGGGAGGGAGGGAGGGAGGGGAAGGAGGGAAGGGAGAAAGGAGAGAAGAGAGGAAGGGAGAATAAAGAAGAAGAGGAAAGAAGAATGAGGAAGAAAGGAAGAGAAAGAAAGGAAGCAGGAAAGAGAAAGGAAAAAAAGAAAGAGAGAAAGAATGAGAGAAAGAAAGAAAAAGGGAAAATTCCTAATATGCTCTAAGTTCATTAGATACTGTGTTTCTTCTTAGGAAGGTAACAACAATTCTAAAGGAAATTACTTTTTCCAGAGAATTTTAAAAATCTACGTCTGCTTTCACCTTTCTTATTTTTCTTCTGGAACATTTTCTTCCCAGTTTGTTTTGCATATAAGGTGCCATTTATAAACACTATTACTCATTTGTCTGGAAGGAGTGTAATCACATCAAATTCAATAGTAAGAAGAAGAAAGTCAGTGCCATAAACTGGGTCAGGAGAAGTGAAATAGTCAAGCACCAACACGTCCTGCCTCACATCTCTGACAGTCTTTACACCTCTGAAAGCCCTAGCAGATCTTGTAGTAATTTATTTTTATGTATTCCCAAATATATAACCCCCATTACCTTACCGTTGTCTTCCTCATCCCTTTGCCAGAGGTTATCACACCTGTGGGAGAACTGGCAGAAACAAATGTGCACCTGCATCTCAGCTAACCTAGTTCACAGGTAGGTGCAGCAGTTGAACCATAAGTGACAGGGGACAATGAATTGCAATGGCTTGTGGGCAAAAACACAACAGTTTTTCACAACTCTGCTATGAGCACAGTAATGCCTTTAGGGACACAAGGATATTATGTCCATTTGAAATGGAAAAGGGTAATAAATATTACTTCCGCAACTAATTCCTCATGAGTCAAGCCCCTACATGTCCAGTAATGTCACTTTTCCTTTCAGGAGATGACTCCCGAGCCTCCCTTCCCTGCCCAGGAAAAAAAAGAAAGCCTAAGCAGGTTACTTTGGAATTTTGTCATTGTAAAAAGCTGAACAATACTTTTAAGTGTATGCTGGATGTGATCTGGTGGGAGAATAAACACTTCAAAGGCTTAGCTGACATTTCTGTTTCAAAGAATGCAAGAATTAGAGTATGTCTGATCCTTACGTACAAT
This sequence comes from Platalea leucorodia, assembly GCF_965183815.1. NCBI lineage: Eukaryota > Metazoa > Chordata > Aves > Pelecaniformes > Threskiornithidae > Platalea > Platalea leucorodia. The sequence continues at coordinate 84,920,820 of NC_138826.1, forward strand.
TTCTGTGCTCTCCTCTACCCCAGTAAACTCAAGGCTACTTACAAGAGTTTACTAATTTGGAAGACTCTTCTCACTGGACTAAATTTAGAGCTGAAGTACAAAGTGCTGTGAAATATGTGCCTGTATGTTTAAGTTAGGACTCTCTTAAATAAACTCCTACTCTAGTGATATGCTGGTGCTATATTTCACCAAAATGTTGAGAAGTCATGGTAATTCTGCAAAGGTATAAACAAAACCAGGTAGGATTTATCTGTAAATAGCACATATATAGCTAAAGTAATTTCATCACCATGTTCTTTGAGACACAAATAAATCACGTCTTCCCATTCACCATCACACAGAAATAATACTTGCTAAAGGTATTTTACTGTTGAGTGAAAAAGAAAAGTGCAATTAAACAATATACACAGCTACCTAACAAAATAGATATACTTTATGAAACCCTTTAAAACTGCCTGTGATAGAAGCTCTGTCACCTTTTAGTAAGGGAACTGTGATTCATATTAGCTGAGACTGTAGGTCTCAGCTGAACACGTGAGTAATAGTATATTTTGGTATGAAATAGGCTGAATAAGACCTTTGTACTCTAGGAAGCAGAAATAAATGCAATGATTCATAACATTTTTGTACAGTGCAGTGAGCATTCATACATCAAAGTTCTCTCTCGCTGCTGTAGCAACAAAGCAGGACAGAAAAAATAAGCAACAACTCCTAAACAGTTTGGAATAGCTTAGGAGGAAAAAGGGCCAAAAGATTTTTAAAAAAGCCTTGACATGCACACTTGCATTTCCAGAACTTGGGGAGGGGGGGAAAGAAAGAGAAAGGCAAAAAAAAAAGCATCATTTCCTTTTCATTCCCTGAATCCAATAGTAAGTGCCATGTTGGTATCATGGCCCCAGTGTGGTTTGTGGACTGCCCTGCTGGTCTGGGGCACCTTTGATCTACTGAGCAGCTACATGTGCCGTGTGAGGAATTGGCTGGGTGCTGCAATGTCCCTAGAGACATGCCACCCACTGGGGCGCTGATCCCCAGAGCCCCACTCTGCTGCAGCTGTCCACTTCGCTACCTCCCTTCTTATATCACTTGGTACAGGAGAAGCATTCCCTGTCAGGTTGCAGAGCCATCATTAATTCACACATTGGAGAAGAAGAAACACAAGTATGAATATCTATCTCCCTGTGAAATCAACGTACAACCACCTCCCCAGTCAGGAGATGTCAGTAAACAAAGCAAGCTGACAAAATACAGACTACTAAATATATTTTGAAGATGATATTCCATTATGTCCATTTTTATTATAAGCCAGATATCATTTTTGGAGATATAAAATTACCATAGTCATCTGTATTAATTCATTCTCAGTTTAAGGTTTGCTGCTATTGATGTGGTTTTGAGGGTTTTCTTCTTTTTTTTTAAAATTATATTTAAGGACCATGCCAAGCATTTGCATGGCATTGCATTTATGAGCATGAGTACATAAAGTATTTTGTCAAATTTCTTTTAGTAAACATACAAAGAACGGAAGTACCACATCTTTAAGGGTCAGGATAGTCAAAGGCAAGTTTCTTGAAGATAGCCTGTTCAGGCCTATGCTGAACTAGGACAGGTATAGACCTCCCAGTATGAACACACTGTAACTCTTACTTTCACAGTTAAATATTGGCCAGATCATGTTCACTGGCTTAATTTGTCTTTAAATGGCACCTTATATCTATGAAAAAGAGTGGTCAGAGGTCTGTTCAAGCCCCAATGGCCCATTAGGTGGCTATGGTAACTCATTTTGCAAATTTTTGCCCAAAGGTATCTATTTACTGCTGAGCAAAATGTCAGTGCAGGGCTGGATCAAAGCTGCAGCACATAGTGGAGATCACTCAGTTACTGTCAGAGTTCTAAAGTTAATATTTATTGCAAAAATCGCTGAAGGTTTTACACCAGGTATATAAGAAACTGAGCTTCTGACGTTAAGCATCCAAGCCCAGTGCCCTTTGAGACAGCTAACTTTGTGTTTTCCCCAGGGATATGTAGAAAACTACCTAATCTCCAACATATTTCCACAAAAAAAATATATGCAGAGAGTTATTAGTCAAGCCAATATCCCAGGGACAATCCCTCTCTTTCCACTGTCAGATGGCTCTGTTCCAGGGGCAAATCCAGACCACATCTAAGACAAAAGGCAGGTAACACAGTTTCTGTTAGGTAACTCACGTAGAGATCACACAATATGCATCCAAATACTTGTGGGAACAATCCTGCTTTCTCTTCTAGGATCTGCTTCAGTATGAAGAAATAATTTTATATTCATTTCTGGACTACAGTCACTCTGTTCATGTCCTGGGCCCTGTGAACATTGAATTGTGGCTACAAAGCAGGAAAGTGCTAGCAGAAGGAAGAGGCCTACCTGTCCGATAGTTAGATGGTTTAAAAATCCTAGTTAGGCAAAGTAGTACAACCTTAACCTCAGTTGTCTTCCTCAGCACTGCTGATTATTCTGGGGCATTTGCTTTTACATTGTGAGACAAGAAAATATGTGCCTAATGCCAGAAGAGGATGTCAAGTAGAAGGAACCTCCCATTTTGCCTTCTTGTCTACTGAATTTAATTCCCAGATAGCTTAAATACTCTTCTGAGGATTCTCTGCTTACATACTTTCTCACATATTGCAGAAGTGTAAACCGGGGGTAAGGATTTCTCCTACCAAGGGGAATAGCCTAGGAAGAAGGGTCATCCGTGTTGCCATGTACCCTTGTATTTTTAACCTTTCTGCCAGCACAAGCAAGACCTGGTGGGGGGTCAGTGCCAGTGTATGCATCACACCATTGCATTTCTCTTTGAATTGGAATTTAAGAATTTATTTTATGCAATTTACAATTTTATGAAATTTACAATTTCAACAAGTGTAGAGATTTTACAGCTAAATCTCACAAGGCTGCTGTGAATAATATTGACAGAAAGAAATGGGTTTTGCTATCGGTAGAAAAATATACTATTGGTGAAAATTGTTCCATTTTATCCATGCTAACAGTATCTATACAGAGAGAATATTACACAGATAAACAGAGGAGGGGTTTTTTTTCTTTTTCTTTTTTTTTTTTTTTTTACTGCTAGATATCACTCTCACTCTCTACACTGGTCTATGGACTCACCTTTAACTTGCTGCACTAAAGGCTGGGGCAGTTTATCACCTCACAGAGCTAATCCAGGTTTCAGTTAATTAAGCAAAAGTAAACATCCTATATATAAACAACAATGACTGGGTCTTGGAGTTAGAGATCCCTCTCAATCTTACTGTCAAAAGCACATGTGATAAGACAGCTACTTCTAGCAATGGGTATAATATTCAAACAGTGAAGTCCTGTGAGAGTAAAGCAGACATGAGACATGCAGCATCAGTCACTGAATCACCTCTTACAAGATATTGTACTGAAATATTTTTTCTGAGTTATGGCACAGAAAGGAAAAAGATGCCTACACAGACACATGTGCTCCAGCAACTGTAGCAGTGGGATGTCATCAAAATGGCTGTTACTAAGGGCCTGTGCACCTTCTTGCAGAAAGCTCATTCAGAATACACAGCTGGGTTCATATTCAATAAAGGAATAAAGGTCTATTGTAAAAATAGGTGGGGAAGAAGTCATTCTTTCTTACTGCTCCTATGCAGACTACCAAACCAAGTAGTGACTCTCCAGCAATACTTTTCTATCTTTGTATAGATACTGTCGGGTTTCAAGATGTACAGAAAGAAGGCACTTTGGTCTTCAGACAGCCTGTTTCACAGATGACAGAATTCAAAAGTTCACTCTCAAGCCTCCACTGATCATTAAAACAGAGGTGGGAGAAGGGAGGGGGAACAACAGTATAATGGGCAGCCTGCCATGCCCAAGTCATCTCATGTAATACAGTATGCATATATCTCCTTCATCACATTTGGCTTGTAAACTCATTGCCAATTTTCTCTCTGTTTTTCATCAGCTCCTCCCACTGGGATCTAGGCAGTGCAGTAAGAGTTAACAGATGCAGCTGATTTTAAAGTGTTTATATCCTTCCAATCACAGGAATGTTGTTTAAAAAAAAAAAGTCAACAATATATTTTTATGAAGGCGAGTAAGGTGGAAACAACATTCTTGTCATGTCAGCCTTGACGGAGATGCCCAAAAATACAAGGACACGCAGACATGCTATTAGAATTGCAGGGAGAGGGAGCATGGCTGCTTCTTTCACTCTCCTTGGAATTGTCACTGCTCCATGACAGGCTTGACGTTTACCAGATGGAGTCAGATTTGTCTCATGCACACACATAAGCAGAGGCAGGCTTCAGCTAAGCCAATATTTTTCCTTTCAAAATATTGGCATTAACACCTTAGTTTTAAGTAAATATAAGCATGAACTAAAAAGAGAAATTTGAATCTTCTCTGCAGCCATGCAACACTGCTAAAGCTTTCTTATGTGCAAGGGGATATGAAGTGATTTGTAATATTTTAAAAAAATCATTTAAAAGTCTGTAAAAGACATGAAAAAGCTGTTGCAACAAAGATGAAAGAAGTGATGGCTTTAGCAGGTGAATGACTAGCTTTGTAATCATCTTCAAGCTATGTAATTAGCCACTACTTCTGCTCAAACCTTAAATCTAAATTCAGTGTTGCAAAGAAAAAAGGGAAAAAAGAGAACACCTGAAGACTTAGAATTCTTACACGTTTTGCTGGAATGCTGTTTCCTAATATCTCTCCAAAACTGATAGGTACACAAATATACTAAGTGCTTAACAATCTTTTTGCAGAAAAAATAGATTTTGCTTGATGGCTTGTGTGAGTTTCACTTGCATGTAAATAAACTGTATGCTGTTCGGTGCCATGATATTTCTTCCAACAATATTTTAAGTGAGAATATTGAAATTTCATGCTGAATTTATTTTACTTTCCACAGTTACCATGTAAGTCAAGAAAAGCACTGAACTTTGTATTCGGATCAGTACTTACACATATGTACACATCTGTGCACATATTGGTACTTGTCCTGGTGAAGGTGCTAGTTAGATGTTTAAGCAATGAAATCACATTGTTCATTTATTTAAAGCTACACAATTCAATATCTTACTAAACTGAAGTTTACATGAAAAATATCATAATAAATCTGACTACTTTGGTTAATGGTCTGATTTAAGGGTGTTAAAATTTTCAATATTTTCTGTTCATAACTGGGCATCATCAACCATCTGAAAACCAAATATATATTTCTTTTTTTCATAAGGAAAAGGAAATTGAATACAGCTTTTCTGGAAAAATTCATTCTATGCTTCTATTAATGTCAACAGTTATAAAAAAACATATTGGTTTTGTCTTCAATTATACTGATTTTCATAACGGTAGGAATCCAACCGAATCTGATTTGTTTTCCCATATTTGTATAAGTATTAAAAAAATAAATAAAAAAGAAATAACAGATCTTCTAAGAGATCAGAATGTCTCAGTGACCTCTGTCAGCTCTTAAAATTCCCTGACTTTGGAGAAGGATAGTTTCCCTAAAAATTTTCTTAGAATAACTACTGTTTGTGGAGTAGAAAGGGAAGTAATACAAGTAATTACAAGTAATCCTACATATTAATGATGCAGAACCACGAATAAAGCTGTTGCTAAAACTCCCTTTTTCAATCAAATCAGATTCTGACTCTCATTGCTATGACTGTAAGTTAGGAAAAAAAGGTGCCTTTACATAAAGCTAGTACTAAGGCAATCTCTTTGATGACATTACCTATTTCCATTTTATTTAAAATTTACTCCTCTGGAATAAAGAGGAAACCAAGAAAAAAACCAAGACAGGTATTTACTAGTGTTGCTAAAAACAGAAAGAAAAATAGAAAAAAACCTGTTATTTTGAATGGTAGGTCTACTAAGTCAATCATTCGCTAAGGGGGCTTAAGTTGTTATTGCTAGGATTTGTTTGAGAAGGCTGCAGGGGACCTAAAATATGTTTTAATAGAACCATATAAAAGGGCAGCGATTGCCTCTGCGAAGTAATGACATTTCAAAGATGCATGAGGAAAGTAAGTATCCATAAAAATCACAGCAAACATACAAATCTCATCTTGCAGAAATATTGCCAGAGTTTTCTCTAGAGGTAAGAATAAAGAGAGACCTGAAAAAGCTGTAAATGGTGCAAGGGACTTAGTATTATTTTCTTTTTTGCTTCATTTTTAATGATTTCTCTCCAAATCCAAAAATAATATATTTTGAGCCTAAAATTGCTGTCTGTTAAGCAAACAATGAGAACAAAAGCATGCTGCAATTCTGAAAACAAGACACTATAAATGTACTTGTGCAATGCAAAGGAAGGAAAAGGCATCTTTGGTACCTACAATTTACTTCGGGGATGTATGTATGCAATGTATAGGGAACTAGGGAGTAAGAAAGAAACACATTATTTCTGTAAAGGAGTATTTCAAGTACAGCTAACTTCATTACTTCCGTCTGTTTGTCTAGCCCATCTCTGCTTCTAGGCTTGTCTGGTCTCCATGTCTCTCCAGTGGCTGGCTCACAGCTCCCTCCTTCCTACTCATAACCAGTCCAAACTCTACCAATCTCTTCTGCTGATTTCCAACACCCTCCCAAGCCCTAATTTTCCAGCACAGTTTGTTTTCTTCCCATTGTCCAATCTTCCAGTCCCAGTCTCTTCATGTTCCCAACCCAAGTCTCCTCTCTTATCTTGTCCCCCATCCAGCTTTCTACCTAAAGCAAACCGCTCCTTTAGCAGAGGAAGGAATGGGATCATTGCTGAGAATTCAGAAATGATGGGTTGCCTGGTCTTGGATAGTACTTTATCCTTCCTGGCCCCCACAAAACACTGAAATTACAGGAAAATCCTGCTTTACCTGTCTAGACTGAAAAATACACCGTCACTCTGGCAAACAGCTCATGTGCACCCTGGACACGTGTCAGTCTTTCAGAGAACATGTACCAGCAAAGAAGAATAGGCCACAGAAGTCTTAGCTGAACGTGTCTGATGGCTGACAATCTTCAAAAGCTTATTAATCTCCCAGACCTGGACAGGTTTTCACAAGGACAAAAATGTCATGTGTTTGACACAGAGGTCACACAGCTGCCATATTTTACATTACTTAAAATAAAACATCACCAAATTATGTCAACAGTACAAAAGAACATATTTTTCCATGTTTCTTCTAAACACATGAGCTGTCTTGACTAAAACTTTCAAAACCAGCTTCAGACAGAAGATGAGCAGGCAAAATTTAATTAAAATTAAGCACAATTTGACTAAATTCTGCCGCAATAGTACTTAGGTATTCCCTGAGTACCTTGATGTTTGGTGGCTTGAAAACATGTACTGCTGCCTCCCTCATTGCTCTAATAAGAAATATTCTGCCTTTGGTATCTGCCACGTTTTCCTCTTTTTCCCTGTTCTACTTGTTAGAAATTCAAAAGAGAAGATATGCTGTCATCAGCAGGAAACATGTAGAACCGGCTATTATAATCTAAGTAGGAACGTAAAGATGCCATGCTGGTTTCACACATTCATTTATCAATGTCTGTCTAGTAGCAATAGCTGCAAGGGAAGAACACCAACATCACCTCTTTAAAAGCAGAAATCTTGCTATTTACAAAAAATTTATCATTCACATCAACAAAACTTGGAAATTAAGGCCTTGACTTTTGGTTTATCTAAAATATATATGCATCTTTCAGATTATTGGTAACAAAAAGGACAATGAGATACTCTTCAAAAACACACATGAAGGACAACTGAATTTTCTTGATTCCCAAAAGACTTCATATTTGACCATACTGGTATACTGGAAGGCTAATAATTCAGCATCTATAAACGGCATTTAAAAATAGTTCCATTCTCCCAAATATTTTTGCGAAGAACCACTTTAGGATGAATATCCAGACAGACAAGTAGAAAACAGGGAACAGAGAGGTGTTATGTTTTAGCACTAGGTAATAAATCAAGCTATTAAAAAATTAAATTGAACTGACTAAACATGCTGAGACAACCATAAGGAAGAGACAGTGCATGAAATTACTGAGCTAAGAAATGCATATATTTTGTTCTTCTGGTTATCAAACTTTGTAGAGCTTTCATAATGAAGAACTATATTGGTGAATGAAGTGAAATGAAAGATGCAATGGCCTACAGTTGTAAAATTTCACAGAATCACCGAATGATTGAGGTAGGGAGGGACCTCTGGAGAGCATCTAGCCCGAAGCCCTGCCCAAAGCAGGGTCACCTAGAGCAGGTTGCTCAGGGCCCATGTACAGTCAGGTTTTGAATATCTGTAAGGATGGTGACTCCATGTTCTCTCTCTACAACCTGTGCCACTACTTGACCATCCTCACAATATAAAATGTCATTTTATATTTAAATGGAATTAAAAGATGTCTAAATGATGCAAGCTGTAGTAATTATTGATCACATTTTGGGCAATGTGTGCTTCATCATATCTACCATAAGACTCTTAAGACAGCAAAATTGCAGATAATTATTGGACAATGTAAAAAACTACAGTAGTCATATCTTAAGGTAGGATAGGTGCACACAGACAGTACTATTACAGCAAATAATCTTTTAGACTTGGATAATACCTACGAGAATAAAGAATTTCTGGATAAATTTTATTTTGCTTAATGGACAAGGATTTGGTTTTTAACAGCAAAAATCCAATAGGTCCACATTGGTGATTGGTCCCTCTCTGCTGCGAGTAGATTTGCTGTAACAGCCCAGTGCACTTCCCAGGTTTCATTCCAGTCTTTATAGAAGTGAAGTTAGTACACTTCATAACAGCACCAAAATCTACATGCCCGTGAATTTTAGCAAAGAATATTTTGTGATTCTAGTTTAGGAAGTGAATTTTAACTGAATGCTGTATATAAATAGAACAAGAGGCTGGCATTTTGTTAACATCCAAGGAATATATTATGGCTGAAATTCATCCTTCTGTATCCGAAGACAAAGTAATTGGTCTATAATTAACTAAAAGGCCACAGCTTCAGTTTAGTCTCTTGCTGGCTGTGGACAGAAATAGTGGTTGTTGCCCCTTAGCAGGCAATTTGGATGAACGTAGTCCTGTTAACAACTTGGCACATCTGTAATCTTCCCCAGCGTGCTGGCTACATCAGTGCCAGCATGGACTCACAGGTTGCCATACTCCGTATGGATGCAGATGTGCCTTTCAGAGTAAACCACACACTGTTCTTCAGAAATTTCTCTGTGCAGGGAAAGCTGATGAAAACATTTTCTCTACAAAAGCTTTAAAGGCTAAAAATATGGTTTAATTCAAGGCAGAATTCTAAGGAGGACGTGATTGTTGCTGAAAACATTTGATTTTACTATGTGAAATGTAGTTTCAGCTCAGCTTTTCAGTGAAAATGCAATATAACCGTATCAAAGATATATTCAAAATAACTATTTTTACTGAAAATGTGTTAAGCTGTGCTTTGAAGAAATAAAACAAAACAAAACCCAAATTAATTTGAATGGAAAAGATCTTTGCAAGTAATTTCTCTTAGACAGAGAAACTCTCCTACCAAATAAATATCAAGGGTGTACAAGTTATAAAGAGCACTGTGTAACTGATGTGAGAATAAAATTTAAATGACCCTCCCAGCCTGATCTGTGTATTAAAGCAGCCTTAAAGTTGCTGCCTGGAATTGTCCTTAAAAGGACTGTTTCTTGGCCCGTGACCACCGGACTTTCTCAGACCTGATGTCTCCCAGACAAGATGTCTCCGAGACCCAGTTCTAAGGTGTCACAGTCGTTTCACCATCACATTTCGGGTGTGCATCTGTCAGGCAACCCAGCACAAACAACCCTTCTGACAAAAGAGCCAGGGACCTGAGATTGTTTTTATGTCCAGTTACAGTACCAAAACGGACACCCTGGTCAAGAGCCGGCAGCGGGGGCAAGCAGAATTTAATTGTGGGAAATGAAAAGACAACGTGACTGGAAAAGAAGTTGGGGTACCAGAACCACGACCAGCGTGCTCAGAGCCTGTCCCCTGCCAGCGCCTGCGGGGCCTCTCCAAAAACATATCCCACTGAGCTGGATCCAATCTGCAAGTCAGGAGAGCAGAGCCTCTTGCTGATTTTGTGGTTAGGCTGCCATGGGACTCCAGGCATTAAAGTTTGCCTACTGCTTGTCTGCTGGGTTTTGTTGGGATTTTTTGTGCATTTTTTTAATTTTGATTCTGATTCTAGAGACAAGATTGGGCTACAATTTTCTCCCCATTGGACTATACTGTATCTGGCATGAGGGCCACTGATCGGCTGGAGCTTCATGTGTCACTGTAATACTAAGTAACCAGAACAGTAGAAAGTGAAGACTGATGCAGAAAACTCAGAAGGCTTTTAGCAAAACCCTTGTATGATGGCTTTGAATCCTAAAGCAGGCACTAAAAATATTCATTATAAAAATGAGGCAAAACCTTCAGGGCAGCTCATTAAACATAGCATGTTAATTAGAATTCACAGAGAAACATGGTTGAAACCTGTGATATCTGACAAACATTTCTAATTTCAAAGGAATGGGATGATATTCTGCCAGTAATGACAATGTATGTGGCTGAATACAAGAACAGTTCTGATAGTTCTTTTATTTAAACCATATCCTTATAAAAATAAGTGTGGAAACAGCTTGGATGTTCTTCAAAGAAATCAATGGGCTGCATAATAATATAAATTAAGGCCATTTCAACCAAATTGAAGGAGAGTATTTTCATTTTATTCCATTTCTGTAATTTTTGATGTAATTTGAGCACTGTTGCAGACATAAAGTAAATCTCATTAAGCCTAATCAAAACCTAATGTAATGCATCATTAATATGAAGTATATATAAGATATTTATCTATTTAGTGTAATCAGCAAAATGTTTGTTACAGACTCTCATACCAGATTCCTACATCTCCTCACGTAAATTCTATTAATTAGAGGTTTCTAGTTCTTTATAACCCAGTCACATATCAATTGTACTAACATGAATAATTAACTAAAACACAATAGAGTTCATATAGGTGAGGTCAAGAATTAGCTGTGAAATAATTTCCTTATGGAGACTCCATCTGGTTTGTATCTAAGAGCAATGGAAAGTGTATCTGCTGGAAAATATATCTTATTTCTGAGCAATCTACCCTCTCACTCTTCCGAAAATGTAGTGGCGTCACTGAAACTCTCAGAGCTACAGGATGTAAACCCAGTATCTTCTCCGTAGATTTTATGACCATTTAAAGAAGAGTTATTATTTTGTTAGTCCCACTATTGGTAAGCCCAGTGCAAAAATCTTGCAAGTTTCTCACCGTGTTTCTCAGTTAACCATTTCTCAGCACAAGACATGTATGCGGAAGTCATATGACAAAGACTTCATCCCATCTGACTATAGGTTATTCACTACCATGCTTTGAAATCCTCGTATAAATAAACAACTTATCACATTTTTCAAACAATGTCAACAAAATGTGTTTTGTGATGTGATATTTATTTTGTTTCAACCAGGTTTTCCCATACTTGCTAATTTGTTCATCTGTAGTTAACCCATAACTTCGTCTTGCAGTCAGTTGTGGAATTGCTGAGATTCAGCAATGCAACAGGCATACACCTTGTGCCTTATCTGTCTCTGAATTTATTGCCTAGGAGAAGACTGATATTTCTTTTTTAACATATTGTCTCACTTTTACAAGTGCTAAATTATTCGGTGTTTGAGACTTGATCTGGTCATAATAATGCAGGTCACTTTAAAATTACTTTTATAAGCTTCAATATTTTGATGTGACCATGTACATGGAACTAAAACCTTCTCTTCCTTTTGTAATTATATGAATACTAATATTACCATTGTTTATAGTACAGAGAATTACTGTAGTTCCTGGCAGACATCTTTTTCTTTCTAAACGGTTTGGCTTAGTTTTCTAAGCAGTGGCTTTCAACAGCAAGTCCATGAAACTCAAGGGAACTCTGCATTACTTCTGAAGGGCCTTGAAGGGGCAACAAAGAAAAGATAAATATATTATGCAGAGGTTTGAACCACCACTGAAAAGTGTCAAGTGTTTCAAAATGTAAAGAGCTTAAAACCAGCATTCTAAAGCTGTACTATAAAACACTATAAATACGTGCTGCACTTATGTCTTGTAAATGCACATTAGCTTTATTCTCCCTTCCTAAACTTTGCACTATTTTCTTAGTGATATTCTGCTTTATAGGGGTTGAAACAGGCCCTGTAAAACAAAAGTTGTTTGGCATAACTGTACATTGTCAGGATGTAAACAAGCTGAGGCCTCCAGGAACAACGATTGAACTTTATCATAATTCACTTCTTCATTCTCAGCAGAACTGGCACATAGCTGTTAACAAAAATACTTGAAATGAATATAACCATGTCAGCAAATATGGGATATTCAGACCATATGTTCTGAGCTTAGTTAATGATATACCCTGAGGTGTATTAACAAAAGCTAATGGAAAAATGAATGTCATCTCAAAGCTCATCAATAATTTGTACGTTTTAAAAAAAATTTCCTGGCAGTAGCAAGTTTTATTTCACTTATTAAAATATTCCTATTTTTGCTACACTGTAATAATCTTATTCCTTTTCTTTTTATTAAGGAAAAAAGTCATGGCTCATTATACTCTGTTATTCAATTCTTGATCAACGGTTGTGACACTTCCATGACAACAGGTCATATTCGTTATTGTGCTCATGAGTTTTAACTAAGCTAAACAGAGAAGTAGGGTTTTTTTCAAGACCTATAATGTGTCAATACATTCATACACATGTTGGCATAAGATGTGTTCATTGGGGTGCAGGTTGGGTGATCTGTTTTGGGGTTTTTTTAGCTTATGCCATTTTCCTTCATGCTTCCTGATGTGACATGCGAATTTTAACATAAATCTTTGCCATGATTTTTTTTTTTTTAAATTCATTATGCCATATGTGATTATTTACACCAAGGGAAATACTACAGAATGGCTGCATTTCAGCTTTAATATCTTTTTGCTCTTTTCCTGTCTCATTGCAGAAGATTGTGGTAAAAATTACTTCAAGTTGCTAATTATTCTTTTGTGATGCCTAATTGCTTCTATTGCCTTTGTTTACTACTAAAATGGTAGTTGCTGTCTTAAATCTACACCCTCTCTTACTCATACACAGTAAATATGGAGAGTTGCAAGCAGGTGACAAGTCATGAGACATGCGGCCATTCTGTATCCATCCCAGAGCGTACTAACCCACAGGACAGAGACAAAAGCATCAGTCAACAGATTACAGGAAAATCACAGGAGCTCTCTCCTAGAAGAGTACATCTGATTCTGTGCAGCATTTCCAGCCAAAAGATTATGTTATTTGAGACATCTAAACTAATACCACACTTGGTGAAGTTTTCAGGGCACATTTCCTTTCATTTTCTGCCAGACTTTTTTTGCCATTCCCACAGAGAAATATAAGCAACATGAAGGAGAAAAATATCTGATGGAAACATAAATGTCAATGAACTCATAACCACCTGCAGCACTGGGCATTAAAAAGAACTATGTTTTTATGAAAACAGCATTTTTGAAAAAACAGCACAGAGGTAAAATGCAAACATACAAAATAATTGTATCATAATTGTCACATTTTAACTTCTACTGTTATCTTCCAGTGCCACTAATCCCATAGTGCTCTTTAAGAAAGTCATATGATATTGTAAAATGGCTTTGTGTATTAAGATACGACATTTTTTAAGGCAAAATGACTTTTAAAAAGTTGTACAAAATGGTATAATAACAGCGATTCATAGAGTTTCATTTTTTTTTTTATAAAGGCAATTTCATTTCGTGTCGAATCCAGATACCCTTAGGAATACAGACCTCAGTTTGTTAGATGTTGGGCAGCCTGGATGCATTCTGCACAGTATTTACTTAACATTAAAGATACTAATAGTTTCTCTGTCTTCAAAGTATGCATATGCTTAAGGCATAGAATGCTGTGTTGCATTAGCTAATAAACTGTGGACAAAGAGAGGAAAAAAAATTATATATGCATTTTTAAAATTTCAATTAAACCACAATGCAGTCTCTGACTTTTGTCAGCAGGAAAATAGCGAAAGTTAATTTTACTGGTAGGACATCTCTGTTCACCAGCCATGAGACTGTAGGGCGACATTATTTCCTAATCTTGGGGCAGGGGGAATCAGAGGAACAGTTTAGGCCAGTTGTAGGCACAAGAAGTGGAATCTAAGGCCTACCTCATGGTTTAGGGACCAAAAACCTACCTAGTCCTCCAGCAACCTCCTGTTTCCAGGGTCTGCTTGCTGGAGTGGAAACTCTCCATCCTGTAACCGTACTTCCCTGTGTATGCCTGCTCATTCTGCAGAGTACCTGCCCTGAGAAGGCAACTGCCTCCCTCCAGCCTTTGCTTCCTTCCAGTTGAGGTTCACCCAGACAAGCACACGAGTTGCACTCCAGTCGCTCAGAAAGGTCCCTCCAACACAGGTAAGGTCAAGACTGTGGCTAAAGAACTCATCCCTAAAGTAGGAAGGTCTAGGCTTTAGATTTACTCAGTTTGCATAGCAATAAAATTAGATCTCCTGTAACACTGGGCACTATCCTAAACCACTGGGCCACCAGCAGATGTACTAGCTGACAGCACTCTCTGTTCTTCCAACCCACCTGTGCTTCTGTGCAGACAAAAACTGTGTGATCAGCTGAAGAGCAGATCAAATACAACCTGACCGCGTAATTAGAACACTCAACCGTGAGAAGACAGACCTATCTCCCTGGAAACTGCATGTATTTTACATGAGACTTCCATCAGATGATAACACCAAAAAAGCCCAGGGAGCAAAGGCCAGCTCTCTGAGTATTTCTTGCACCTCTCCTCCAAGTGCCTGTCTGCGCAGCTTCGCTCAGGCTCTTTCTTGTCTACTCTACAGTTTCTCCTGCTGGGATTTGGATGAGTGCTAAGATGGAACTGAACTGCTAGTGCTGGCTGTCCTCAGCTTGGTGCTTAAATTGTTAAGAAACAGTAATACTTAGATATTTATAACATACTTACGTGAGAAGAACACTGACTACTTCTAGGATCCTCAGAAACAGTCTCATTGGGAACGCCAGTGAAATCTGGATAGTAGAGCTTATGTTCCAAACCAGAATAACCCCAGGAAGCTGAGGTTGCTGCCATACAAGTTTCTTTTTGGTAGCCAATGCTTAGTTAAAAATGTCTAGCATTCCAATAATTTTATTTGCTTTATAATAATTATAGTGAAAAAAAAAAACAATTACTCCCAAAACAAAGGAGTCTCCAGAAATGGTAATTATGCTCATTCCAAATTTCATTGTGCAGTACAAAGTGTTTCAGCATTATAAGAGTACTTTACTTTGGTTATTTCATAAGCCATTTGATTTGGAAATCAACGAACCGCTATAATAGTATAATATTCATGCCAACACAGAAAATCCAAATACAAATGAAGCCAAGATATTTCAAATAAGATGGAAATAGCTGCCAGAAGAATCCACATCAATACAAAACAAAAATGCACTAAGCTTAGGTTCATCCATTCATTCTGAATTAGGCCAGGAAAGGAAATAAAGCAGAGTGGAAGGATGGGACAGCGTATAGACAGGAACAAAGTACAGTGGCATACAGTAGCACTGGAATGCAGTGGTAACAGCTCAGAAAAACAAGTAATGAAGGTTTAGGGGCAAAACAACCAACCGGTGACTTTTTAGTAGACCCATTTACTCTAAGATTTTAAGGGAAAATATCTTTTTCATTTATAGCTTGGCCGTAATGCCTCAAATATGTTTCAGCAGCAACAGGGTGGTCGAAACAGTAAGCCTGCTTGTAGCTTAACTGATGACCTTACATTGTGATTCCCCCCTTCCTGCCACATTTTGCTTTGAGTCAGTTGTGTTTAGTCATCTTAGTGCTTACATTATTATGAACACTCACCATGTGGAAATGTACACTGTAATACCATAACAATGCATTGATAAAAGAAAGGAAGAAAATAGTATGAAAAAATCAAGATTAGACTGAAAAATCTGGTGGTATCATTTTTCACTTCCACGAGACTAAATCTTTCTTCTCTGCATTTTATGTTAGGGATTTTTCCAGTGGAGTTTTACATGGCTCTGTGATGGGGATTTCTCAGCTTCCTGGTATTCACCTCTCTTGCTTTGCTTAGTGTCATCCTATTATTACCAGCTTTCTCCTAGGGCAACATGAAATAACTCCATTCTCTTCTTGGTGTTTACATCCTTCTTCAGTGTCAGAGTTTACAATAATCCCGTTCTTGAGTTATAACAACTGAAGTTATAAACATTCAAACAACAGAAACGGAACTTCCAGAAACAAACAGGATTATGGACACATGTGGGATTACAGAAACAGAAAGCAACTTCAGAGTTCTTTGGAAAAGCTGACAACGTTTTAATATTTCAAGCAGAAGCTCATTTATAGCAGCAGCAGCAAAAAAAAGACTGCATGTGTTGGTATAAATAGAGTCCTACTGAAAGCAATGAAAATAAAATAATTTTTTGGAAGTGTATCTAACAATAGTTTAAGAGAATCAATGTTTTATTTCCTCTTTTTGTTAGGAGGATAGTATATTAGACCTAGGTCATGATATTCAGTCTTCTGCTGTCACAATAAATCACATCACCCCTTTCATAGATTTCTACCATACTCCATTTTGAAATAAGTCATTTTTTCCCCAAGCACTTGAATTTGAAAGCTGTTCCGTAACTTCACTTCTCTGATGGTTCTAATTTCCATCCCTGATGTTTTTCAGGATCATTGTATGTGAATTTTTTTTCTTGTGACAGTCATTCAGCTTTTGTTCTTTCCTAATGCTCATTCCTCTCCATCATACACAATGCATTCATAAAGAGAAATTATATCCCCTCTCAACTTCTGAGTCACTTGGCTAGCCAAGCTCTCATGTAATACATACTCCTCGACCATCCTAGCAATCCTCTATTTGTGTTCCAGTATGTTTATATTCATCTTTTTTGTACTACGAAGGCCAGAACTGAGAACAATATTCCAGATGACACCAACACCACAGATAGGGAAGTTTTCATGCTGCTATCTCCATTGAACATACTTTGTTCAACAACTCTAGGATCACATTTGGCTTAGAGCCACTTAGAGCTCATATTCCTCTTATGATCAACAGGTATCATTTTCTCTTCTGTTATTTTCAGATGAAGCATCCCATACATTATAAATATAGAGTCACTAAGCAAGCTGACATATCTTTTCCCCAATTTACGTTACTTCATGGACCTCAGAGATACTCTTTCATTATGTTTTGATCCTCCTTTGATGATGCATCTCAACTTTGTGATCTGCAAATGCCACTGGCAAAAAACTGGTTGTGCCACAGTTGTTAATGAGAGTTTTAAATAAGATCCACCCCTAAACCTATCTGAGAGCAAGTCTACAAGCAACTTGATTCCAGCCCTAGTTTGGGATTTCCTCATTCATCTTCCTTACACATCTTTCTAATCATGTACCAATTCCTACTTTCTCTGCCTTAATAAATACTTCCTCTGTTGAATATTATTGACTTTTTGTGATCTACTATATTTCCTTCAGCAAGAGGGACAACTGTCTTGTCAAGACAAGAAGGTATAACTTACCTTTGGTAAATCCATGTCACTTTCTATCTCATCATTCATTTACCTCCACATTCTTCCTTCTTAAGTGTATCATAAAGCATTTTATAAAGTTTTATAGTTCCTTGGATTAATTTTTTCTTTAAATATTTATAAATCACTTGCTACTCTCTCTTCATCCAGTACCATCCCTAGTTTGATAGTCAGTAAAACTCCTGGCCTGTAGTTTCATATGTGCCAGAATTCTTTTTTCCCCATCCGTTACCCTATGACCAAAAAATTCCAGTCCATTTACTGAGTATGCAGTCGTACTTGCCTCTTGGATGTGGTAATTTCCATTTTACGCACTCATTCTAGTTATTTAGTCACCTAGCCTTTGGCCCCATGTTCAACATCAATATCTTTGCTGAAAACTGACTCAAAGAATTCATTTAGTTGTGAGGTCACCCTGACTTTACCTTTAATCTTGATGTTACAGTCATGGTGTAATGATCTTCCTTCTTTCTCCTCTCTCTTTTCATGTGACTAAACAACCTACCGCAATTTCTCATAAGTTCTTGAAAAATGCTTAAGCCAGCTTCACTTTAGGAAGCTCACTTTATCACAGTACTTCCTGACTTTTAAAATGAACTTTCATTACTGCCTACTCAGTTCTAAGTTCTCTGCATATCTAGATACCCCTTTTGAACTATCAAATTATCCAGTTAAGACACAAAGCTTTTTTCTTCTTCTTTCTTGGGGGTGAAAGTTCTAAATGCTTTTGCACTTTTGACTTAAAAAAAACGAAGTCCTCCAACTCTCAAGTCTAGCTGACCTTGCTAGGAAGCTTCCTTAATTCCTCAGAATTTGCTATCTTAAAAATGAAAGCAGCTATGAAGCTACACTTCATTTAAATGGAATCAATTTGTGACCACATTAGCCAAGGATCTTTTCTGCTAACAATTCTCCTATAATGTCTTCACAACTTACTAAAATCAAATGTAAAAAATCTCTTCTTGCTGGTTTAGTGGCACTGTGGTGAAAAAATGCTGCTTTCATTTCTGAGAAAATTGGGCTCTGCCTTTGTTAGTAACATTTGTTCTCAAATTTGTAGCTAGGGACTGATCGTCCATAATGACCCACATTTCAGAAGTATTTTTCTCTCTAACAACTTTAAAGGTAACACATTCTACATTAAAATCTGTATCTTGGCATTAACCCATTTCAAACTCTTTCATGTAAGTGATATTGATCCAAATAAAATTGTTTATCTCTCTGCTGCCTCTAAAATAATTCGTATATACTGAACCCTTTCAGTATCTGTGCCGTTGTATTAGTTACTTGACCACATTTCCATTAAATCAACAATACTCGATTTCAAAGTGTAGAGTAATTCCCATTTTTTCACATTTAGGCAAAAACCTTTGAGCTGTGATTTGTGGAGCACAGCCAGTTCCAGGCCACGTTAACTATGGTCCTTTCATTATCTATATAATTTACCTGGAAAGCCCCATAAATGTTTGTTATCTTTACCTTCGCTGCTGCTTGCTGTCAAACTTGCTGCTTTTTCATCTGATATTGTCACCTTTCTACTTATTAAAAATAAGTAAGGAGACTACATGAGTTCTATCCCTCACTTTGTTTTAAAGCTCTTCTTATTATTCATGCCAAAGCAAGTATTCTAGTCAATCCACAGCAAAGGGACCTATTTCTGTGAATGCAATCTATGCTTGTATAACTGGTAATTGTGCAGGTACTACTCTCATTACATAAACAAATTTCAGTTGACGTTACCTTGACATTTTCATTCAAGCTACATCAGATACAATCTATTCCCCTGATGCTGCATCTAATTCAGATGAAGCAAAACAAAATAGCAAGTTTTAGCAACTAATGTTTGCACTCTACCAGTAGTACAGTTCTGTGCCTTATCATTAATTTCTCTCCCAGTGTCCATTTCCACAGATAAAATCAGAACAGTCCCATCCATCAAGCCATTAAATAAAAACAATTTATAATGTAGCAAATATTTACAACACCAGTTAATAGTAAATGCTTTATTATATGATATTGGGGCATGAATCAAACCTCCTTTAGTCACTGTATTTGTTGTTTGCAACATGGAGAAAGAGTTAAAGTGGAGACAAGTACAGACTCCTTTAACTTTGACAGGGCAAGAGGGAAAACATTCCCATTAAAGCAAATACCAGTTAAATATAACATGAAAGTGAACCTAATTCCATATGCTTGCTTTAATGTGGTACATCAAAAGTGTTAATGGCAAGCGAGTTGACTGTATATAAAAATATATTTACTGGCTACTCCTCTGAGAACAGGTTTTAGGGTGTGGTTTTGTTTTTTCTGAAGTTGCTTTTTTATTCCAGAGGATTTCAAAATACAACTCCAAGTCATTGTTTCACCCCCCTGAGATGGGAAGACTATTTATATGTTTGGGAATTGACATGTTGCTGGTTTCTCCCCCTAACTTCTGTGTTTTAAACTGTTTACATTTCATGGTTGTGCATCTCTTGGCTAACAATGTTTTGGGATGAATTCTGTTTTGTATTTGAGCGAAGAATGCAACGGAACCTCCTGGAAAACACACACTCAAACCAACTCTTGCATTTGAGAAGCCGCCACATAAACGAATCGTGTTAGAAAGCAGGGATGTGCTGCAGACCTTTCTATTCAGTTGAGTAAGGATCTTTTACCTTCTATTTAGCTTAAAGTATATGAACTCTACCCAAAGAACAAGCAGGGAAGATCTTCCTTAGGGAGCTCATGCTTGAAGTTGTACTGCAGAAACTTACAGGAATATTTGGTCTAGGATGTGCTTTGCAACCTGACCTGAATACTGTTTTGCCTTATGATATTTACTTCAATTTCATGTTCATGGAGCAGTGCTTAATTTTCTTGTAGACTCAGGTTCGAATCTCTCCAAGTGCAGTAACTCTAACTGCATGGCCTGAAATGAACTGCTGAGTATCGAGCGTGGCTTTTTCACAGAGTTTACTCGTTCTGCTTCAATTACACACCAATCATTTTAAAGGTACTATTCGTTACAATACATTTTTTCATCTTTCTCCTTCCATCTCATGCTTCATTCAGAATGTACATCTAGAAGCTTTAAAAGGTTAAACTAACAGACACACACATAGCTTGGCTTTAAGGCACTTGCTCTTTCATTAACTTCCTATTTTGCATTTAAAAAAAAATTTAAACTGAGTTCACTCAGGCAAATCTCAAGGGCAGAGGGTTTTTTCCCTTCTTTTGCAGTTAATAGAGCATAAAAATCCTTCAGCTCATCAGCCAGCACACTGCCACTAGGGAATTGAGAAAAAAACCCCAACATTTTGCCTTTCTGAACTGGAAGCTGAAATTCCCCAGGGAAGATATATTTTGGAAAAGATTTAAAAGAAGTAATTGCTGGCTGCCATGAGGACTTTGACAGCCTGCACAGAGCATCTCTTGAAGAGAAACAGCAGCTGGAGAAAGAACATCTGAAGGGACAGCTTTGAGATTTGACATAATTTTCACGCATTTCTGCTTGAAATTTCTGCTGTGTCATGTCAAGCTGCAAGCTTTGCTATAACCTCCAGACTGCCTCCTCACTACCCATCAGACCTGAAGAAGCTCATCTTCCAATTATCTTTAAGCTTGTATATAATTAATGTATAAGATCTAAAATCCTCTTTAGAACTCAAATCTTATTAAAGAGAACAGCTTATAATGGAAAACAGACAAAACCCAAAATTAAGCCTGTTAATAACAACAAACGAAAATAAGCAAAAAACTGAAGTAACAAGAGATCTCATTTACATCAAGTGAAATACTGATGGAGTCCAGTGGACTAGGAAAGCTGGAATTTTAATTTGCTAAACTGCAAGCCGTAATTAGGTAACAGATTAATTTCAAAACCAGGTCCAAGTATTCTTGCACATAAGAAATTGTTCCTGTTCGTAATTTTAAGCCAAAAGGGCAGCATGTGGTCATTTTGTACGCATGAGACTGAGGGGCAGAACAAGAGTAGCAAGACTCCTCCAATGCCAACAGAGGACTGTGAAGTGAAGGGCAGTGTACAAGCCTGGGCATATCTCTTTGGGAAAAGGTTATTGCAAATTAATACATGTAGAAGAGAGACAGAATTGTGACACGGACTAAAGGGCACTGAAATTACAGGGCCTTGACAAGGCACTCTAACTCATTTTTAGACTCAGTAAATCAAATCCCACTTTCCTTTTTACCACCAGCTACACATAAAATCTGAGAATTCTTTCCAGAATATTTAACTGCTTGCAACTACCTAACTTCAAAAAGATTTCACCCCACATCTCTGATTCTTCTGTAACATGGGCATGTTTCTCCCACCTAAACAGCTCTGTGCATGTTTCTCAACCTTTTTGGTTTTTTTGATAGCTTACTGCTTTTATTTCCAATGTTGCTTTTCACTGCCTGGTGAAAATGCATAACTATTTTAGAGCAATAATCAATTTGTTAGAATGATGCAGGTCACAAAAACGCTGCTTAAGAATTAACCAAACCTCAGACTAAAACCATTGTACACCACTGAAGTGCCTGGCTGAGAATTGTGGGCTATTTCCTCTGATACATTAACCTGTGCATGGATATCAGTTGTAGTCATTTCTGAAACAGATACATGGAGCACGAAACCAGTTCCAATTATTGTAAAGATTATTTAAACAACTGGCAATTCTGACAACATCCAGAAGGTGGCATGTGTCACATGCAATACAGTGAAATTACACAAATGCAGAAAGGCCCTCTGAAAAATACTGATAATATTTAGGAACAGTTAATATGTTCTCATATATAATTCTTAATTATGTAAAGTACTGAAGTAAGAATCTCAAAGTAATTATCATGCAAAGCTGAAACACAAACCTAAAATTTGGTTCAAAAAATGGAAACCATTTTTCTTGTATTTTCTTAAAATAGAACTGCTGTCAGTACAAGTCACAATTCATTATATGCCTTCTTGGTATCAAAGAAGCATTTGATTAAGTAAAAAAATATTTGACATTATAATGATTTTATAAAACCTGATACTTATTTTCAGAAATTTGTAACATTTGTAAAAGCATAATGAAACACAGGGATTGTTAAGAAAAAAAACCCTAACATTTCATTCAAACTATAAATTCACTTACTTTCAAGGGTATATAAGTATAAAGATTATCTTTACTATTTTATGCGGCTGGCTCTGTAAAAATAGACACACAATCTTATGGAATGTGCCAAAACAGGATGTCTGTCACAGATTTTTTTCCATTTAAAATGGAAACATAACTATTCTTTAATAGCTGGAGATGTAGACTCTGCTAACGTGGGTGGAAGTAACTGATGAAATTAAGAGGGGAAGGTCACAGACTGTAACTGAATTGTCCAACCATGACTCATGACAATAACTGAGTTTTTAATGCCCTTGTGTGATCAGGCTTCGTAATTCTCAAATCCCACTTGACTCTCCGTACCACCTGTCCATATTCACAACTGGAAAGACAGGTTGAAGCCCCTCTCTATATTTCAGAGCCTTCCAAAAGCATTTTTGAATCCTGAACTTCTGGCTGTGTATCTAAGTATCAGATCCTGTAATAAATGAACTGATTTGTCAATGTTTCTTAGCCTATATTAACTTAAGCAAAATTATTCTTGAGGAAAAAATATCTAACCAGTCAGTACTAAGAAAACAGGTTTTTTACCTTTTTCCAGCTAATGTAGTTTATAGCTTCTATTTACACTAATCCAATTATTCCAGCTTAAAGTACTCCACTGAGCCTGTTGTCCTTCAGCAGAGCAAAATTACTCTTTAATCTATGAATTTGCATAGATCAGATTACGAGTTAGGTTTCTAATACCATCTTCATCAAGACTCTTCAAAGGTCTACTTTTATGTATCAGAATACAAAATTCATAACTCTTAACAGGGCTTGAAATCAGAAATTATGTGCTACTCTGTAGAAGCTCACCTCTGAATCCGGTTATGAAATGGAAGAACTGTTGCTGATACAGGTGATGAAAGAGTAAAATACATTAGACTTCCTTAAGCCTAAGGGTTTTTGAAGGGGAGGCCTAAAAATAATTGTCTGAATCTTTTTTTTTTTTCATTCTTTCTGCTTCTAAATATTCTTTCAGACCTACATAAAACTATTTTTTAAAGAAACAACTTTTCCAGTTTCAAGAACAGAGCTTTTGATGTTTTTTAGCTGCTACAGGCTAATAAAAGTCAAGTTTGAACAAAGTATGTGTTTTCCTTGGTGAAAAATACAATGATATGATCTCTTTGCTCAGCAAACAGAAGTCAATGATAAATCTCATTTATTTTTAATAAGTAAGACTCCTTATTTTCAGCATGACTGTAAATAATTAGCCCAGCAACAAAGTAGCATAGCATCTTCCGGGGAACTGACATTTCATAAACATCTGGTGTTGCAAGCAATAAACATTTTCTGAATAAATAGGAGTACTCAAGGAATATAATCAAAATTGTTTAAGAAATTATGAAAACTAAGAAGCTCTTCGCTGATCAGTTCAAAGAGATCAAAAGAGAACAATGGCTTAGTATTCCTCAACAGCGTCTTGTAGCTTCTGTGCTGAATAGAGATGACAAACCCATAATTTTGTGCCTAGGTCAGTTCTTTCCCTATGTTTTCTCCTCTCTGAAAGTCCAAACTATATTGACAATTTGTACCAACTGGCATCGTGGTATCTGTTGTGGGGATACCTGGCCACTGAGAACTGAAGCACAATTGCCAACTTATTTCATACACGATAAACTATTGGCAAGATAATAATTAATTTTCAGTTGCTAACATCTTGGTGTTCCTCCCAACAAAGACAGGAAGAGGTGACAATCACAATTAAATTACAGTTCTCCGAGCCTTACACCTCCTCTCTATTTCTGAACTCTTGTGAGCTGGGAAAGGAATGACATGCAACATTTTTTAAGTAAATGTCTACAATGAGAGTTATTCCTTTGAAAATGTGGCACGCAGCTCATTACCTCTAAGTAACATCAATCTCAGACACGATATGTGAGAATATACTTTCCCAAGGTCAGACTCTTTGTAACATTTTCCACCAAACTGCAGCTCAGGCTGATAGCTGCATACACTCCTCTCTAGAAGAAAGAAATTAATTGAAATATCACATGCTGCTGCTCTTACTACAGTAATCCTCAAGCTATCTGACTGAAAAGGGGAAGCACAGGCCTAGTCAAAACACAGGCTAGATGATAAAAACGTGAGATAAAAATGTTAAAGACACATTCTGGTTGCCAGCATTACGTGACTCAGGCACCCACCACCGAAGCCGAGCACTGAGGGCCTCGGCACCACAGACTCAACGAGGAGGAGCTGCTCCTGCATAACTACTCCTCAGGGCAACGCGGGCTCTCCCCATGCCACCAGGACCTCGAAGATGAAGAGATTATGACTCAAGGCATCGGTGGACAGAAAGACTCTCATTCTGCTCAGTTTAAAAAAACAAGTACATGCAGAAATGCTCTGGTGACATGAGGTCTGTACAGTTAGACATCCCTCGTGCTTCTCCGGCACCCTAAAGTCTGACAAATACCCCAAATGCGGGTCCTGTATTTGGCCCACACAGTGAGGCATGACTTCCACTTGCCTCCGAGCCATGCAGGAGCCACATTGGCTGTAATGAAGTATTTGGGTAACAGGCCAGGATAACGAGAAACAAGCATTACACATATCTCTTCTGTCCCGATACCTACTACTACGACATTTCAATCACCACAATATGAAGGCTTTAGCACTGTTATTCTCTTCTCATAGCATACTACATGGCACTCTGCACAGAAACTTTAGGAGTAGTTTAAGGTACTGGTTACTCCTGATATTATGGACAATGAATGATAACAATGTGCAAATTACGAGCACATATGCAATGGAGTGTGATAGAGAAAATTTAGCAGGTGCATTCAATTCTACATTGTTTGTAATCATCCCAATTAAATGAATCAGAATTTATATGCTGATAGTGTAACACATGTAAATTATTACTGTGAAATAGATGCAGGAAAAAAACCCTACACTTAGCACTTTGAAAACAAGAAATGCTGAATTATTTCAAAATATTTCCAAAATATCAACAAGAACTATAGAGATATCACAGACTAATTACCTGCAAAAATGTCATTTGCAAAATCAGCTCTTTCATTGTAGATGAAACATCTTCAATAAAAACAAACAGAAAGCCCCTGCATCTCTTCTGAAAATTAATGTGGTTTTAAAATGCCCCAAATTCTCCTTTATCTTTCATGTTTTTCATGCCTACTTCAGCATATTTGAAACACTGAAAAGGCTTGTGTATGTATAAGCTCTCACTCGGCACTACTTCTGATTAGTTTTATATACAGTAATGAAAACTAATTGTAACTGTTCCTTAAACAACATTATTAAGTTATTTTTGCAAGCTGTGGTGCCTCACATGTTTTAAGTGGCCTAGAAGAATACAGAAAGACACATTTTTCTTGGCCTTAAAGGTCTCCATTCTAACAGTCCGGACACAATGACAGAGTTGGAAACAGTTTATTGGCAGAGAGTAAGTCTGACTAAAAATGCCCTTTTTGGACATGGCCAAATTACCCACAGTTTCAAGCCAGATTTGGCAAAGAATTCTGGATGGATGAAAATCCTGGGATAGCTTTTTGGACTTTTTAGAAGCAATTTTTTAAACAAATTGTTTCAACCTTTTGTTTTGAAAGGGGATTTTCATTTCAGATTGACCTATTTTAAAAAAAATAGCTGTATGAAATATTATTGAACAGAGATCAGTTTTGTTCAACTAAAACAAATGATACACTCTTTTTTGTCATTACAGTCTCCATACCAAAACACTCATAATTTGTACTCTTCTATAGAGAAACACTCTGCAATGGCTCATGAAACAGGAACAGAAGACAAAAGATCTGGTCACACATTATTCTGTGCTTATATGCTTTCATGTATCTTCCTCCAAAAGTCCCAAATTTTGCAGTCCAGTAGAGTTCTCCCTTCCAATCCAATCCTTGCTGAAGTCTTTGATTTATTACTGTGTCAAAAATATGGGTGTATATTGTGTTATTAAGAGAAGTGATGACTCCTTATGGTCCGAGATAAATCTTGTTGCTGCTTACATTAACCTTTATTATGCTTATATAAATCAATGGTCTCCAACATAAGCCTTCCAATGAAAAAGTTAAATATAATCCTGTGTACATAGCCACACGATAAATTTTACTTGAAAAGCATGCTATTTTTATTAATACTGGAATTATGATAGAAACTAAAAAATTAGGACATTCCTGAATAAAGATGAAATATAGCACCTGTTCTCAAGCTAAGCACAATGGATCTGTTTTAGAAAAGGACAGACTTCCTTGCATGTCAACTGACACGTGATTCATTTTACTCAAATTGCTATTTACATCTCAAAATTAAGGCCAAATTTGATTCTTGTAATTTACTTTGAGCTCCCATTCATGAGGAAAGTTCATGCCTGACCTGCAGAAGTGTCTTCTAACAGCTTCCAAACATTTTCCAAGAAGATTTTTTTTTTGCTTAGGTTATTCATAATATGACATGAAAAAGGCTAAACTAATAAAAAGTATTGTAGTTGCAAAGCCAAACACTAAAAATTTTAGGAAATGTCAGAATTATGCCTTTTTGTCCCACCTTAATTCACCTTGCTTATGTGTATTCTTAGGAGTTAATGCATCGTCATGTATTAGAGTAAGACCTTCCAAACCATAAGCCATAGGCACAGTACTTATTACCAGGATGTAGTCCCACTAACAAACACAAAAACACAGGCATTATCACAAGCACAAAACCAGCACTTTTATACAAGCAAAACTTCAGTGAGAGTCATGTGGAGCAGGACAACCGCAAAACCGTGCAGTCTCTACCGACACAACAACTTTCCACAGAGAGAAGGGAATCACACTTTACAGTGAATGTGCATGTTCTCCCTGCTGTTTCTTTGGAAGTTTAGGAAAACCGCTTGCCAGATTTTCTTTCCTCTTCGTATATGTGCAGGTTGTTGTATAACAGAGGTGTGTATGTGTTGGAATCATTTATGCACCTGTTTCTGCACACCTTGTTCACATCGCATTCTGGGATGCTATGAAATTAAAAGAACTATAAAAATGCAAAATAGGATTGTTCTGAATGATGGATATTTATGCAACTGCAAAAATAGTGATATACATTCATATATATTGTTGCTATGTAGTACTGTAGAGAGAAGTTCAATGTGCTCTGTAGCAATCTCCTGATCCTGCTCACTGCTGACCACACGTAATGCCGAGTGCCCAGCAGCTCCCTTACCGAGGTTTGCCCACACCTCCTTCCTCAGCTGAGGGGTTGGGGATTACTGTCCCTCCATCTCACACTTCAAAGAGAAATGTGCCTGGTTTATTTATTTAATTTATATTTACAATTATTCTGAATAAAAAATGTGCAAAAGGTAAGTAAGCAGTTACACTGACACTCCTAAATTTAAATTTATAATTATCCACCCTTTGTTCTTGTAGGTTTATCACCTATGTATTCAGTTACAGTAACAATAATGTTAAAATAACAATCCCACTTCAAACAGTTCACTGAAAACATCAAAATACTAGATGATATTAAAGCCTACAGGTTCTTTCTTAGTGACATATATGTCTCAAATAAACACAAGGAGAAGACTGAGGTACTCAACAACAACTTTGCCTCAGTCTTCACTGGCAACCTCTCTTCCCACACCTCTCGAGTGGATGGACTGCAAGATGGGGACTGGGGGAGCAAAGTCCCTCCCACTGTAAGAGAAGATCGGGTTTGTGATCACCTGAGGAACCTGAACATACATAAGTCTATGGGACCTGATGAGATGCATCCCAGAGTCCTGAGGGAACTGGCTGATGTAGTTGCCAAGCCACTCACCATTTGAAAAGTCACAACAGCCAGGTGAAGTCCCTGGGGACTGAAAAAAGGGAAACATTGCACCCATTTTTAAAAAGGGTGGAATGTAGGACCCTGGGAACTACCAACCAGTCAGCCTCACCTCTGTGCTTGGGAAGATCATGAAATAGATCCTCTTAGAAGCTATGCTAAGGCACATGGAGGACAGGGAGGTGATTTGAGACAGCCAGCATGGTTTCACCAAGGCCAAGTCCTGCCTGACCAACCTAATGGCCTATGAAGGAGTGACTACATCAATGGACAACGGAAGAGCTACCGATGTAATCTATCTGGGCTTCTGTAAGGCCTTTGACATGGTCCCCCACAGCATCCTTCTCTCAAAATTGGAGAAATAAGGATTTGATGGGTGGACTGTTCAGTGGATGAGGAATTGGCTGGATGATCACATCCAGAGGGTAGTGGTCAACAGCTCAATGTCCGGATGGAGATCAGTGACGAGTGGTGTCCCTCAGGGGCCCATATTGGGACCAGTACTGTTTAATAGCTTCATCAATGACATAGACAGTGGGATCAAGTGCACCCTCAGCAAGTTGGCAGATGACACCAAGCTGAGTGGTGGAGGTTGACATGCCTGAGGGACGGGATGCCATCCAGAGGGACCTGGACAAGCTTGAGAAGCGGGCCCATGTGGACCTCATGAGGTTCAACAAAGCAGGGTGCAAGGTCCTGCACCTGGGTTGGGGCAATCCCCAGTACCAATACAGGCTGGGGGATGAAGGGGTTGAGAGTAGCCCTGCAGAGAAGGACTTGGGGGTACTGGTGGATGAAAAGCTGGACATAAGCCAGCAATGTGCACTTGCAGCCCAGAAGGCCAACTGTATCCTGGGCTGCATCACAAAAATTGTGGCCAGCAGGGCGAGGGAGGGGATTCTGCCCCTCTCCTCTGCTCTGGTGAGACCCCACCTGCAGTACTGCGGCCAGCTCTGGGGTCCTCAGCACAGGGAAGACGTGGACCTGCTGGAGCAGGTCCAGAGAAGGGCCACAAAAATGATTGGAGGGATGGAACACCTCTGCTATGAAGAAAGGCTGAGAGGAGAGAGCTGGGGTTATACAGCCTGGAGAAGAAAAGACTCTAGGGAGACCTTACTGCAGCCTTTCAGTACTTAAAGGGGGCTTATAAGAAAGATGGGGATAAACTTTTTAGCAGGGGCTGTTGCACTAGAAAAAGGCTGTAATGGTTTTAAACTAAAAGAGGGTAGATTTAGACAAGATATTAGAAAGAAATTTTTTACAATGGTGGTGGTGAAACGCTGGGACAGGTTTCCCAGAGAGGTGGTAGATGCCCCATCCCTGGAAACATTCAAGGTCAGGTTGGATGGGGCTCTGAGCAACCTGATCTAGTTGAAGATGTCCCTGCTTATTGCAAGGGGGTTGGACTAGATGACCTTTAAAGGTTCCTTCCAACCCAAACTATTCGATGATTCTATGATTTTAAAAGTTTCCTGTATTAGGATTTTTATAAATTCAAAATAAAAAGGAAGATGGTAAGTAAAAGTAATAGATGATAACTGGAACTATACAGTTTAAAGAAGCTTTTGAATATGAAGATATTTATCCTTTTTTTTTTTTTTTTTTAATGGAACTGAATTTAGACAAGCATTACCATCTTTCAAGGAACAATGGCAATCTTCATTCATAATTTAAACATTCAAGGGAACCATAATTAAGAAAAAGCACTCCACTTTCTTACTGCTGAATTAAGAGCTACTTCAAAGTCCTTGGGACATAGTTTATGAAACATCAACCTCCCTTAATAATTATTAATTCCATGAGCTATTTTGATTCCTCCAATTGCTATTAACACTATTTGTCTTCCTAGAAATTCAGAAGTAACGTATGTGACAAGTGAATACAATATAAGGAAGGCTTTATGTGGAAGCCAGAGGTACATTTATATCACTTTTACAGTTGGTCCATGGAGTATAGCACTCTGTGTGAGCTGGCAACCACCCTGGATTGTGCCATGGTGGTTAGGCTGGCGCACTGTTCATATCAGTTACAGGGAGTTAAAAATAAATAAAAATCAAATACCCTTTTTCTTCAAAGACAGTAAATCTAAGATGCAACATACAATTTTTCATATGACACCTACACAACAGATTTTGGAATCAACAATACTCAAGAAGTACAATTTAATGAAAAATGTGCTTAGTACCTACTACTAATGTTTACTAATGTGATCTCTTTCAATGATTCATAAGAAATTACTAAGGTAGCTATTAAGATCTACTGAATCATTCATGGAACATGCTAAGCACAATTCCCTGGTAATGCAAGCTGATTTGAACAGATTAAATTTTAAATTCAGAGTGCATGTGAGCTGTAAATGAAATTACTCAGTGTCGGTGAAGCTTAACTTTCTATAGAAAACACCAGAAAACACCAGAAGCTCATCCTGTATTTATTTTTAGAATCTGGGGGAG
Source organism: Platalea leucorodia (assembly GCF_965183815.1). Classification (NCBI taxonomy): domain Eukaryota; kingdom Metazoa; phylum Chordata; class Aves; order Pelecaniformes; family Threskiornithidae; genus Platalea; species Platalea leucorodia. The sequence goes on from NC_138826.1 coordinate 84,951,807, forward strand.
GAGGGGTGGGAGGGAGGAAAACAAACCAAGAGGGCAAGAGAAAATTGAGACACTAGTAAGCTGGTGAACATGTTTTCATAACTAAATATTGCTTACAGAATGAAATCCAGAATGAAAGCCAACTGTGTATGGAAAAATCTATTGCATTTCGTTTAAATATGAAGACATCTTCAGGTAGAAACTGAGTTTCTCAAACTTGTGGAAGGGGAAACATACATGTAACATTACAGAGACCATTATACAGTACCTGTGTATTTAATTTACATTCAGCTGTTTAGATTCTTTTTAATCTTAGTATATAACGAAGTATTGCATATTATAGGCATATTTAATATACAGGGGAATTATCACTATTTAATGGAGACATCCCCAAAACACAGGAAAAAAAATTCAGCATAGCTTCTGAGCTGTTCATATGTGTCTAAAACATCTTAAACGAGAATAAGAAGAGAGGAAGTTATATGCTACTAAATTTCTTAGCCTTAGCAGTCTATTCCTTTTTTTTCAATCTGAGGTTACACTTGAGATGTTGAATTCATTTGTGACCTTACCATGTTGTACTTAAAAGACATAAAATGTTGAATCCATCTAGGCAATACCTCCAATATGCAGAATTCCTGCTCTACAATAACAGGATTTTATTTCATAATTCCAGATAATACTCTAAGCAGTAAACATAAAGGCTTATACATTGACAAGTTAACTACTCCACAGTCTAAGAATTCATTTGCAAGAGCATATTAAATTGTGACTATCATCAAAGTCTTCCTGTGGGGCATTTTATCTCATTAGTAATATGTCTGACACTTGACTCAGAATTTTATAGTCATCAGGTCAAACTATAGCATTCGCATCTATAAATTAAGGGATAATTCCCCCCAATTCAATCAATACTACTGGTTAGTGACTGGTACACAGTAAATGACATGTTTCTAACACTGCCATGCATTTTAGAGTGGAAATGTGTATCATGTTATATTTCGAGGGAAAAAAAATCACATTTCTCAAAAGAACAACAGGAATGAAATATGAAGAACAATAACAGGCCAGAGAAGAGGAATGTTAGCTAAGAATAACTTCTATAACAGAAAAGGTAAAAGCCATTTTTCTTTGCTTGTAACCTGTTTTTAACCTATCTTGAAGACATAACTTCACACATTCCATTAAAAAAAAAATTGGTTAACACAAAGGGTTAAAATCTACATTTAGCCTTGAAATTTTCAACCCATATTTTCATTTCTGATACCTTGCAGAAGAAGCAGGTAGTTATTCAATAAGATCATGCAGTGAGAGTCTAGGCACACAAGATGAGAATTGCAAAAGCCATGACAAGTGCGGGACAGTGATTTGCTGGCTAAATTAGAGGCTGGAAGAAAAGCCTGCTGATTTATGTTCAGTCTCGATCAGACTCAGACTATATTGATTGTATGAAGGAAACAGTTTGGGAGATTGCGTTAGTTTTACCTACTTTTTGGTGCTGTGGTTCCCTCTAAGTCCTTCTTTCCTTTAGAAGCCTTATACAGTATCTGTAGTGTGGGATGCCATTCCTGCTCTTGGCTCTGCTTGTCTTGAGCCTTGCCACCTATTTTGATTATGGATCTTCCAAAGTAACCCACAACTCTCATTTTCAGGTGGGATTCCTGTCTTCTGTCTGGACTCTCCTGCAATGCCAATTTGACTGTAATTTGGAATGTGAATTTGTGGATCGCTGTACCAGAAGATGTTATCACCACATTACCTAGGTTCATATTTTTCATTGTGAATCAGTATTTTAGTTTTATCCACATTCACCATAGTAACTGGGAAAGCACAAGGTATGTATGCATAGCCTAATTTCTTCATATGCACATAGGTATCTATTTTGATTCAGGATATGACTATATATTTTAATGATAAATAATTAAAAAAACCCATAGAACTTAGGCATTTATTGGGTCTTAGACAAGAAAATCAACAGGTGTTCGGTCTAATTGATATTTATTTGGTCAATGTCTGTTCATTAAAACTACATCAGCTAACTCTCTTCTTCTGTTATTTATTTACAGTTTTCAAGACTTTGTGTGGTTCTGCACTTATCCAAGTACTGTTCTGCAGATTAGGCTGAAAATTGCAGATAACAAAACCTCACTTCACCTGACTTTATGGCAAAAATGCTTTCTGCCATAGCCCCCAAGTAACCTCCTGCAGTCCCCACTAAACTAGGAGAATGAGATTCATCAGTCTCACCAGGTTAAATATGAAAAAATTACTGCCAGAGAAAAATAAATATTTCTCACCTACAAAGTTCTTTCTCGCCTCTGCTTTGTCATCACTGGAGTAGATGGCCACCTACTTGTGTTCTTAAGTGTGTACCTGCACAGGACCTTCGGAGTATGTGGAAAGGTCATACAAGCAACTACACTTCTATCACCTGCAAGGTCTGAAGAGTCACCTGTTATTTTCTTCTGCTCCCTTGTTTCATTCATATTGGTTGACACTGACTATATATAAGATATCAAAAATATTTTGGGCAATACAAACACTAGATTATTGGTTAGGAAATGGAAAGTGGGCAGCCTGGCTGAGCACTCACTGTAGAACACAAAAATGCAAAACAAAGCAGAGTACCTCTCTGCCCAGAGGTTTGTATATGAATGTTACATCACAGTAATGTTGTAAATGAGTTTAATTCAATAAAAATGTCTCAACTTCTTAAAGTGTAAATTGTCACTCAAAGAGAAGAGAAATAAAGCTAGGAAGACAATATACAGCTGACACCCTGAAAATTAAGTTATGCATTTATGGATTAATCAATGCAGTCTTCATAAAAGGAAAGACATTAGAGCAACGCTGCCTCAGTGAGATTTTTTATGTTAGAATAATGGGCTTGGAGGGGGAGAGCATTTTATCCCAATTATCCATGTTTTGGAGGGACAGTTTCTCCACAGCCACATCTATAATCTAAAGCCACAGTTAAAGAGAACTATCCACTGTTTAATTTCTACATTACAGCTGAAGATATATAACCCAAAAAAATGGCTTACTACCCTGATTTTTCAAGTATCCTACATTGTTTTCTGCTGCTACAACATTCAGCACTGTTGGCTTGTCATCTGAGACCAGGCCTAATCAACAGTATTGATAAATATATCACACAGATTATCTCCTGTCTTTCAATTAAGACACTAGGCAATAGTGAACGACTGCCCAGACTTCTGCAGTGGAAGAAGTTGAGTTAAGCCCTTTAAGTGCTAAAAGAGAAGTTAATAGGACAATTGAAATTCGTAGCACAATCTACCCACTGGCCAGCTAGAACTCACTTTTCCAGTCTTACAGCTCAAAGCGAACATGGTAACCACTGACCATCAGTCCATGCCTGAGGAGAAGGACCCACCATGATGGGAAATCACGGCAGACATTGTGACAGGACAGAAGAAGAAGAAAGGGAAAAGACTACCAAATTAAGTTTTCTAATATGAAATAATGAATGGAAGAGGCAGCTAAAAATAAGCCAGTTCCCAGAAGTTCTGTCACATTTTAAACATTCAAATATGGTGCCTGCAGTTCTGTTCTGAGTTGCTAGAATTGTTTTATTCTTTAAATATAAGGGGACAGAATGAGCAATGAGCAAATAGGGAAAATAAAGGGCAGGAAAATATAAATACGGAGTTACCAATATACAGCAGAGGTGGAAAAAGGGAGCAATTGTGAAAGTAAAATACAGTCGGTACATATTAAAAAAGCAAATTCTTCAGAGAGAGCAAGCATTTAAAATTAACTGTAAGTTGAACAGATCTAATACATCTAAGCGCTATTTCTACGTCTGCCAAGCACATACTATCACTGAAGTTCTTTAATGACCAAGACGTACGAGGGTAGCATGTCCCACTATGTATTGTTGTGAAATACAAACAATTCTGAATCAGCTAAGGTAAGATATAGGCTAAGAAGCACCAATATAAAGTATTAGGACATCTCACATATCACCACCTATGCCAACTTGAACAAATGAAACCCATTTGTATTGGGATCCCTATGTTTACAGACTATACCTCTGGTAAAGGAATTTCAGCCAAGAAGAGAAAGACTGACCCAAGGATGGTATACTTAAAGTGGCTGAGAGGCACACCACGTCTGCACATCTTTCTATAAAGAATCTGCTGTCAGTCCTGAAAAGGGGATGAAAAGGCATTTCCCCAGAAGAATAAGGCAGGAGAAACACGCTGCAGGGGAAAAGTCAGGAACTTCCCTGTGCCAGTTTTCCCACACAAGATAGATTATTGCCCATAGAGATGGCCAGAGGAAAGGTTATGCAATTCTCCAAGTTTTTAAAATATATCACATATAAAGCTAAATTATTTTATCCTGAACTCCATATAGTGACTTTTCCTGAGGACACAACAGGCACTACACAAAACTTCCACTTGACATTCCTGCTATTTAGTGTTTTAAATGTCTGAAGAACAGCCCTTTCATTAGCCTTCACTGCCAACTAAACCTTCAAATGCTGTAGTTATGATCTCCATGATCAGATGTTGGACTTGTAAATTCCCTCGCTGTTCTTGTGAACTTAGCTTCCCAGTATTCTCTTCTTTTTTAAGTAAAGCCAGCTAATGTAACGGTACTGAGAGCTTACTTACAGCAAAGACTATAGTACTTTTCACATCACTTGTATTTCATTTTTAAATTTGAAGGCCATTAAAACAATATTCATCTTCTATGGCTCAGGAACACATCCTAGCTAGGTCAGATGATCCCTTTTATCATACAAAGCAGACACTGTAGATAGATCAAGTCTTCCCTGTCTAATTAAGATGCAGCTCACACTGACAGCTAAGCACTGATCTGGAGATCTAAAGACTTGGAAACCAGGCTTATTTGTTAGTTTCTCCCTCTCTCACAAAGTGAATTAGATATTACGGTTTTAATCAGGTGTTTAGTCAGTGTGACTGGATTGTTTGGCTTGGTGGAGGGTGCTTCTTTGTCTTTGGAAAATTATAAGAGGGCAAAAGGAAGCAAGTTTTTAAGTGTGATTTATGATTTTTGATTCATCTTTCTGGAACAATGTTACTTCAAATCACTGGATGCTGGTTTCGTATAACTATATATCGCCAAAATATTTTCCAGAGCTTGCAACAAACCATCTTTCTGAAGCACTATACAATTTGAGTGAAAAATTAATAAATTTCCAGAGCTACTGGTGGCATGAGCGACTATCATGACAGCCAGAAAATCCCAAATTCAACGTATCTCACTGCATATCTATAGCAAAAGGCGTCAAAAATATAATGGCTCAAGCTTTTTATTTAAATGGTCTTTGACATTATTTTAACTGTAATTTAGTGAGTACTTGCTGAGTGGATTATCTTGGTCAGATTAAAAAATTACAGCAAACCACGTTAAACAGGAAGATTTTTAAAGGTTATTTCTTTTGTTGCTTGAACTGTTCAAACATTTAGCCCACTCATCACTGTTAGCATTCTAAAATATTCTTTGCTATTTCACGCACATCTTTCACCTTATTATAGTTTCAGCTCCCTCTTTCATGCTTTAACTCACTTAACTAGTAAAAACTGGATTGTTCCATGCTGCCTTTATAGCTCTTCATTGGCTTTTGTTTTTCAGTCATGCCTGTTTTCATGGGCATCTATGCAGTGCTCAAGAGGGAATTTAGTATGTGTACGCAGGAGTGAGTTAGGCTACTCCTAATATGCTTCTGAGAATGCCTGTAAAACATCTAGGAAGCTTATTAGTGTGTTCTTTCTTAATTGCATTTTTCCCTTTTTAAATAATTTCTGTTCTATCATTAAGTACAATGTTTAGATTTTTCACTTCCCCCTGCTGTTTGATTATCAGTTTCTTGCAGAACTTGCTTCATATTTAGCAAGTTTAAAAAGAAGAAGAACATACGCATTCCTAATACGACCATTGGAGACCAGAGAGGAAACATGGAAATCTTTCTTACTGCACACAAAGATGTGCATTCTTCATTTTCAATGGCAGCTTTTATCAATAGTGTAAGACACTACCTTTCTACACCTAAGACTTTATTTTTGCCAAATTTTGCATCACCAAAGACACTTAGGCTAATTATCCATTTTCATCACCCATCTTTCATTTGCTACATTCCCTGAGAGCATCTTCTTAAAAAGAAAAAAAAAAAAAAAAAAAAAACAAACAAAACAGGTCCCTGATCCTGACTAGGACTTTTGATCAGCACTGTAATACAAATATTAAAAAGAGCTATCCCTTGGGAAATGGATCTTCATATGCATGGAAATGGAATGAGCTTTCACACAGGCAGAACTGTACAAGTTTTTCCACAGTTCTGAGATATTACAATGCAACCCATCCACACTGAAAACAAAATGAAAAACTTCTTAGAAATTAAAACAAACTCAAGGACTTCAATTTTGATTAAGTAGGATAGAAAAAACTACTTATTTGCTGATTGGGGCCACAGATATATCTTGAAATACAGATGGAGCACCTCTCCTTTGTACACTTCATTTGCAGGTTGGAAGAGCCCTAGATTGGGAGCACAGGATGTCACTGAGGAGCTTGGTTTGTAAAAGCAAAACCTATAGGACCTTCCATCTATTCTCTGTAGGCTTTTTCTGTCAAAACCAAACATCGTTCTGTTATTTACTGAGCTTGTAGTTACACTATCGTTTTAAAGATTCTATGTACTTGGGCTAATCCACCAAAAAAACCCAGCACAAGCACAATACTTCTATCTGAGGGCTCAGGCACCTAATCTGAATCAAGCCCTATTATGCTAGAGGTGTTTAATAACTGCACAGGGTAATTCTTTTCTCTTTTTTCCTGATTGAGAGTTGCAAGGTTTGAGGGACTCCAGCTTTCACTGTCCAGCTGATTGCTTAAAACCCTACTAAATTGAGTGTCTAGTCATTTGACACTTCTGAAATATGCAGTGGGCAATCACAGTGCACATTGACTGGCTAATCTACCGTGAACTTCCATCTCAGAATTTGTGAGAGGAGAGAAGTGTGAAACAGCAATTGGCATGAGACTACAACTATAAATTAAGTAACATTAAGTTGATTATACAAAGTAATGTAGACAAGGACACTGTCTGCTACAAATCATGCTGCCCTCCAGCACACAATTTCTGTAGACTAGCAAAGCAATGGTCTAGTACACAGGGGTTGGGGGGGGTAGATCTGAGGAATAGAAATTAATCCTCTCTTCTTCATTAGCGATTCTGAGCTTTCTCCTGTGAGAATAATTCTGTACTGGTATATTGTTATTTCATCATTTAGACAAATTCTATATAATTAGTTTAAAATATGTCTTCATGAAATCTAAATCTTTAATCATCATTGATAGATTTCTCTGAATTCCTTCCAACTGCCTGGTGCCAACTTGTCCAGGATTCAAACCTACTGCAAAACAAAAGGACAATTTGCTCCTGAGATCTGTATGTAGCAATACAGTGTGATCCATCGGGAAAGATGTTAGACTGGGTACTGTTCCTGAAGAACTGGCCATCAAAACATGGACTGTAACTTACATTTGAATTCTGATGCATAAACTCTCCAATTAGAGAATATGAGGCTTTTTCAGGCTTCAATCAAATTAATACTGAAAAAGGGCATTTACAGGCCAGAAAGGCTAACATTATTGCCTAGTAAGAATACACTTGATGCATTGAAATTTTCCACTTACACCAATGGTAAATAAAAAGAAGAAAATAAGTTAACAGCAATGACTCAGTCTATAATGCTGTATCACATACAGACTTCTGTCAACTGAATATTAATTCCCTTTTACAGACCTAACTTACATATGATCAGCACAGATCCTTAAAGGAACCAGCTGGAGGCCTGTGTCTATCACAAAAAATGACCATACGCTTCCATCCCAACTGTTAATCCACCAGCATATCTGTCCTGCATCCCTTATACCTCATCTTCCTTTGGAGCCTTTAATGAAATACCTTGTCACAAATGTATATGGCTCTGGTCTCCCATGCTCTATAGGGAGCTGACTAAAGAAGTATCTCAGGTGGATCCCAAGGGAAAATGTGGCAGTTGAGCTGGAGCAGCATTAGACTGTAAGTCAACACAGGTTGGCTGTTGTTAATTTGAATTTTGTGTTAATAAATGAAGCAGTAGGCTCTCTCCTACTACAAATGTCAAGCACAGAAATGGACAGGCACTGGGTAAGCATCTGGGAAGTTGTGACACTGGCGAGAAGAGCCCAGGTACAGTGTACCTGACATTTTCTGAGAGAAGAACAGAAATACAGTAATTCATACAGCAGGACCGGTAGGTCACTACAGCCTTCCTTCCACAGCTGTAACCCTTCCCTCCCCACTTGTCTTTGGCAACATCAAGCAGAAAGAGACATGTGGCAATATGGAAAGATTATTTCTCAATGCCAGCCACCCTATGGATGGAAATGAGTCAGGGGAGACAGGCACCTCCAAAGTGCCGTCCCTTGTCCTGATGGAACAGCCAGGATGTGGAGTGATAAGGGCTGGTTTTAGAAAGAGGCAAGTGCTTGCTTTCTTTCCTCTGCTAACCACATCGTTGCAAAGGAATCATTGCGGTTTTGATTTGAGTGCTTCTGAGCTGAAAAAAGATCCCTTTGATGTTGGTATAGACGTAGGCATCCATGGATATCTACCTCACCAGGATAATCTGTCTTTCCTTCCTGTAATCCCAATTGAGCAAACCACTCTTCTCGATAATGGCAAGTAAGCATTGAAGTTAAGTATGTGTATAAGTCTTGCTGAATTTAATGTTAAGCACACAATTAAATGCCTTGCTGTAACTAGATGTAAGCATTCCTGGCTGACCTGAGGCCACAGCAAGTGGTACAGAAGCTCCTGGAGAATAATAGCAACTACAGAGCAGATTTCCTTGCTGCAGACAGCATTGGAGAGGGCTCTTTTCCTTTTATCTGCAAAGCAAAGCCATGCTCAAAGCCAGTTTACAGCAGCTTTTCAAAGGAGAGAGGATTAGTTCTTGTATTTGTAATATAGCTAACCATTTTTTGGAGCAGTGGGCACAAGATTAAATTTGAGGTAACATGCAGGAACTAGATTATACTGAGATGTTTGGGCAGGAAAGGAATTCTTCCATTTGATAAACAAAATCAACAGCCACAGCCATAGATCAATCTCCTCTAAAATAGTAAAAATAAATAAGAATTCTGCAACGATCTCCCATAAATATGGTAAGTGAAACCAATTAAAACAATAGCTGTAACTTGCTATTCCACACATGAACGTAACTTGTCTCAAGCTATAGGATGGATGTCTGTTAGTATCTGCCTAATCACGTAAATGTGCCTGAACATCTCCATCATCGTAAAAAACTGTTTAAATGTCACCACTCCACCACTCCTTTTACATATGAGAGTAACCGTAATGTCTGTACTTTTAGAAAATGAATAAAACATACGGCTTATTTAAGTGACATAGGGACAGACTGTCTCAGGCACTCAAGTGAAAAGATGACCAGCATAAGAAAAATTAACATCACGTTAATGGTTTATTAACTCCCTCGTGAGTGCTTTGCCAGCCATTGGTCAAAACTCCCCATTACTAATTCAGAATTTTTCTCATAGTTGTCCCAAAATATAGAACAATAACAAATGCTTATCTTTTTCTTATTCCATTGTTAGTACTTACTATTTCTTTAAAACAGATTTAAGATCTCTTATTTCTGATACGTACTCTTATTATATCACACTAGCTACAATGATGACGTTCACTTTCTTTACAAGCATGCAATTAGGCATAGTAAACTAATCAAATAGATTTCATAAGATTTGTACAGGAGGTTTTTTTTTATACTATTTAAACTGTATTATTTATTTGTGTAGAACATGAATACAGATTATGAGTACAATTTAACTAAATACAGAAGTTATGCATATACCCTTTTAAATAAGATGAGGTAATTTCCAAAGATCATTTATACACAGTGTATGAAAACCATACTTATTTTATGAGAGGAATTAATTTATGTTCTTTTTTCCCAGATCAGTTGAAGAGAATGCTTTACTATGCAGACGAAAGGTGGTTTTTCCCCCTTCTTTTTTACAGGCAATTAGTATCTTTAATTAGATATCTGACCTTTAAAATTTTCTTTCTTTTCCCCAACTGCATCAGATGCCCTCCCCACTCCATAATTACTTTCCCCTGCAGACAGCTCATCATTTGTCCTTGACCGTTCACAGCTACAAATCACAACCAGTGAAAGCAGCAACCGGTAAGGTAACACACATGCAAAATATAGAGGAATTATGCCAGTGAAGTTGATTTGATGCTTCAACATCTTCAACATGGAGTTGAGGTGGTACACCACTTTCTACCCTAGTCATACATGTGGGGGCTTTTTTGGCAAGGTAAGAGCGAGGTGCTTATCTTTACTTTTCCCCATATCTTCTTAATAATTAGAGATATAGTAGATGTACCCTTAGATATCGGAGTAGTTACATGAGACATAATTCAGAGTCTATTAAAAAAACCCAAACATAATCCTGGAATCTTGATGGGCTAGCTTGTTTTTTCTTTCTTTTTATTCTATGGGATGAAGATAGAATTATACCACCCGAAGTATACATCGAACAATTCATCTCAAAAAGAGATCTTCTTTTAACTACGGTGAAACTTTTAGAAAACAGAACCTTACAAATCTCTGCTTATACACATACCACTTGCTGTAACATCAGTTCTTGCAAACTGAAGGCAAATAAGCTACCTATGTGTTACAAGAAGAAAAAAAAAGAAAAATATGTTTTTTCATCAGTAAAACATGAGATTATAGAAGGTACAGGAAAAAAAAGACTCATTTAAATTACAGAGATACTGGAAATGAAACAGCTGTTAGAACTTCTTTGTAAGCATCCACTGAGGAACAATTTCTTAAAGGCACCACAAAGTATCCAGAAGAAACCATTAAAGTACAAGCAAGAAAATCTCATTGTAATGAGTCATTGTTTAATTGTCTGTGAGAAGGGATGCATCTCTATGCTTGAGAAGAAACATCAGGTTTGTGTCTTCCTGCCCTAAGGTAACAAGCAGCTCTCCAGTGTGAGAAAATTTTCTTGGCAGAACTTCCTACTTGTGCTTTTACAGTGCTGGAGCCCAAGGTGGCAGTGTTACCTTCAGGGATTGCTCTCTGCATCCCAGAAAGGAGAGAGAAGTACCACCAGGCAGTACTCAGCAAATTCCCACCAACTGCTTGAGACAAGGTGCCTTTTCAGTGAGTTGACTTGTCCCTCCTACAGACCAAGAAGAATATTTTCCCAGAAAGAACTTTGGTCTCACTAATGATTTTTCAGAAGACATGCTCATTAGAAAACTTCCCAAACTATTTATTAGGCCGCCCTAAATCTTCCCCCTTTTGGGGTCTGAGTGACCCTAGTGGGGAACATGTTCTCTGTTCAGCAAGAGCCATATACTGTTGGGTAATGTTTTGAACCAAGAATGGGGGTAAAAGAAAGGTAAAGCCCATTTTCTTAAAAATAAGCTTGGTCCCGTATTTTAATGCAGTCATCACTTATTTCCTTAAAAAATGTTTGGTTATCTTGTTAATAAGCTTTGCAATGGGTAAAGCAGTATAAAAACAGCCTTACAATCCACTGTGAGATACAACAGCAAAGCAGAAAGCTTACTTTCTATTAACAGCACGCTCAAGCAAATCTGCCTGAACAAAGTATTATCTTTCCATCAAAAATTTAGTGAAAAAATCAGAATCCTTATGCACTATCTTCTTGTTCTTGTTGAGTCAACAGTATTTTTAAAAATTATTTTAATAACCTGCAGCATCTTTTTTTTTTTTTAATGGTGTTCACATTGATTCTAAATACAGAAAGAGAGGAAAAATGCAGTCTGTAACCCAACGCAGCATATATCATCAGCTCCACTACACAAGCCAAAACAGACTAGGCAGAATTCAAAAGGCGGCTCAGCATCACAAGAAAGCTTGAAAACTGAACTCAGGAGCTGCTCTGTTTGACTGCCCTGAAATCATCATGGGAAGCAGCCTGTTCTGGAAAGATAAAGCAAACCGTGTTACTTCAACTCAGTGTTTATTCAGGCTAAGTAGGAAAAGCAGAAAATATCAATATGGAGAGCCCAGCACTAATGACAGCATCATTTTATCAAATTTCAGGCACCTAAAAATTTAGCATCCATACTTGAGCTTTTCGTATAATTAATGGAAAGAGGGAGGTGGAGTGAATCACCCTCTGAGGGTTCCCATCTTTCTGTGTTTACCATGCAGACATGCTAGACAACAAATACAGACTAGAAACCTAACTTTTACACAGCTAAGCTTAGGTTAGCTATGTCTTCACCTAAGTACAAAAATAATATAATAACCCTCAGGGAATTCAAGGTTTAAGAGGACTGTTCTTCACCATGAATGAAAAGCCCACTGATGTACCTGACGCATCTATAAAAATCAATTTTATAAAAGAATCAGGTTTAATTAAGGAGAACCAAACTGCTATTGACAATATTTCTTTCATTATCACTGACAACCAATAGCAATATTGTCAAATTAACAAGATTTTAAATTATAATCTATGTTTTGATTGGAAATATAGAGGGTATTTTCCTCAAAAGTGTTTGTTTAAAAATAAATTATCAGGTCAGAAGGAAGCATTAGCAGGTAAAAATCAATTCTGAAATTTCCCATTTTTAATTTTACTTTTTAGTGTGTAACTGTTTTAAGCTACTAATAAGATTCTATCCTAGGAGGAAAAACGGAGCAAATTCAGCACACCTGCAGTCTTGTATGCTACAAGGGAGGAAGCACTGGTGAGCATCTTATTCCCAAAGCTGATCCTCCATTAGCTCAGGGAAATGGACTATTGCTACTATGAAAACAGTCTTCAGAAGAAGAAACTGATTTTTGCTGCTTGTAGTGAAATGACATATGGCTTTTATAATTACATAAATTTTTGTTATAAATTTGCCTTTGGTTTATGCATTACTTATGACACTAATAACATTTTATTTTCTTTTTTTTCCTCTGAAACCTTCAAATTTCTGCATTTCTCTAATCCACTAAGAAGGACTTATTATTTAATTGAATTAGCTCTGTAAATACCAGTTTCTGTCACTTCAGTAAAGAACATGCTAAATCAAATAATAGAAACAACAGAATTTATCATCTCTGTTGCCAAAACACTTCTTTATAATATTCACACTGAGAAGAGCTTAAAATAGCTAATAGTAGGGTATGAATTTGTATTTTCTCCTTTTTTTTCATTTTGCAAACATATCTTCTTTCTGTGTCAACAATGCTGTAGAATTTAAAAAAAAATAGCTCTGTTAGTACTAAAAGAAAGTTATAAAGTGTATAAAACCATTTATTTTTCTAGTGGTTTTCTCGGTTCTTTTTTGTTGTTGTTGTTGTTATGGTAGGGGGAGGGTTTTAAGAAATCAGGTGCTTTTAGTGAATGCTACCTGTTATTTCTGAAGTTAAAATTATAAATAAATGTCACAATTTTCAATAGCAGTCATAGGTGCGCCATGATTCTAAGACCGCACTTCTACCTCAGGTGTCCAAAAACAAACTGTAGGAGGGAGTTCACATTTGCATTCTATCCTCAATGCTGAAAAACTTTTACACACATCTATGCTGTATTTATCAATGTGGGAGCATTTGTATTGCCAGCACAGACAGACTAGATAGTGACAGTGAATTTGCCATCAGCTGCATATGAGCCAAAGGCTGACATGCTGTATTTCTTTAAAATGTTTTTAACAGTGACAGACATAAAGAAGAGCTAATATTCCAAAGCCCTAGACACCCACAAAATTGATGGAGAAAAGGATAATTGCTAGGAGTATGTTATCAGCAAAAATGCATTACAGCTTGAAAAGGCACAAACATTGCCTGCATTCAGCAGGCCACACACTAATGAGATTGCCTCTCGCAGTTGCAGTTGATAGGGGAGCAGAATAGCTCTCTAATTAGGTTTACTGACTAGGGGCCTATATTGTCTCCTCAGCAGTAGCAAGTTGGGAATGCAACAACCTTTTGCAGTGAAAGGAAATGAGATGTCTTCCTGACTCCCCACATAACCAAACCAATTCTGAGTCAGGAGCATCTCGGTCACTTCATCGGTTCATTCACGGACAAAGGGTAGTTACTGCAGTTCGACTTTTAACAAGCCTTGAAGTTATTGAAGGTGAGCCTTAGGTAAGTCAGATGTATATCACTGACAACAGTAATCTACTTGATAATATTTTATTAAATTTTCCTCTTGACTCTGGTCCAAATCTTCCTTGCTAGGGGGTCATAATGTGTTTATATATAAGCAAAACTGCCTCCTGTTGCAACATACATACAGATAAAATATTTCAAGAGAGACTATAGTGTCCTCTCCTATTTCAGCCTCTTCTCTCCAAGAGCATAATAAAATTAAAAGGACAGTTTCTATAGAATTTTATCTACAAATCATGCTGACAGTGTACAGTGTCAAACCATATCATCCCTATATCCTGTGCCCACATTGATGCATACTAATATTGGAACTCAGGTGGAAATTCTGATATCCAGATGGTTCTGTGCAGGTGGCAGCACTTGCCACTGAAGACCTGACTGTGGATTGATCCTTCTGCCTCTGATTCAAAGGGCAGAGCACAACATTTGTGCCAATATAACGTCTGGTTAAAATGACCCAAACTGGCTTCATAAATTCTTTTTTCTTACATAATCTTGCTGACAGGAGTTTGTGGTTGAAATTGGAACTTGATACAAACCATGGGGATGGCAGCATATAGTATTAATGTTGCCTGAATTCTGTTACAAAATATGTATTTTAATAGTGTATACTTTTGCCAAAATTCAGTTGTTTGGCTTGAAAATTTCCTCACTAGTTTCTGCACTGATAGGTTTATTTTCCTTAATTCAAATAATTTGAGGTCTCATTTAGGAAAAAAAATCTCATTTAAGGAAAGATCTCCGTAGTATTCATAATTTTGAGCATGAATATAAAAGCTGGGACATTTTTTGTTTTCTGTGTGAAAATATGCCCAAATTTATTATTCAAAGTCAATGAGGTAAATCAGGTTTTGCATACTAGAAACAATTTTGATACTGCTGGTAACACTCTCCAAGATCCCATTGTCACTGAGCAGCCTCACGGTCTGAGAGATCCAAATACTATACAGTAATATTCTCCTGAGCTCTCAGCCTTTCTGGACCATATCAGTCCTACTGAGACCTACCACCTCATAACACCAGCACAGGAGAAAATAGCACATTACCTGCTAAAAAAAGAGCATGCTTTGTATTAGAACTCTAGAGGTTAAAATTGACTCTCCGTTGAAATCAGTGCTTACGTACATGGTGAAGAACATAAGGGAAAAAGGGTTGTACTTTCATATCTTAATCATCTGCTACATGGAAATTAATTAATGGTGGCTGCAGTGTGTGAGAGCTCCAAGAAAAGCAAGTACCAAGACAGGATGGAAATTGCTGAATGCATGGTCAAGTATGAAGTGCACAGCACACGTGTGCTTTGGGATAAACTGATTTTCACATTCCCTGGCATCATCTGATGACTAAATTGGGAGCTGGTACAGAATAAAACAAAGAGTTGCAAGAAGAGAAAATACAATGTCATGGTCACAGAAGGTCAGTGTTGTCTGGAGAACTGGCTTTTCTTTCTCTTTGTGCCACAAAGTTCCTGTATGTTGGTAGTCATGTAAAATAAACCAAACCATTTGCATATGTATGTTCACTAATTGCATGTTCCTCATTTTCTGGGTGCACACCCTAATGTCTGGTCTGCAGAAGCACTGAGCTGGCACAGCTGCAGTGGAAGACAATGAGGTCTATGCTCTGAATGTAACAAGTCCTATACAACACTAAATATTAAGAACAATCAGGGCCATAGCATCTCCAGTTGGACTTCTAAAATTAGCAAACACTGACCTTAGAGCCCCTCAGGTACTAATTCATAAAACAGTAAAAACAAAGAAACAAAAAACCCCATCCCCTCACTAGACTATTATGAAGGTAGGTTGCAAGGGCAAATATTCAGATGTTGTAATGATAAATCTCAGAGAACAGGTCACAAGAAAAGTAGTAATTTCATTCTGTGCCTTGGGTGATAGGGGACACTGGGGAAAACACTGTGCAACCAGGCTCTCAGAGAGCACAGCCAGGCTCATGGAAGCCTAGGCAATGAATTTCAGAGGAACCAGCAGCTTTAACTGTTATCTTTGCTAACATCTCATTATTTGATAATGTTATTTTGACACTGTTCTTTTAATATGACAACATATGTGTAAACATATGATTTTATATAAAAATTGTATGGCAACTAGAATGCTACTGGTTGATATAAAACACATAGTCCCAAAAGAATTCATTTTCTTGGTCTCTCACCTGCAAGGTACCAAAGAGCAGTCATCTAACACCACACTGAAGACTAAATCCATGCATACAGTACTGGTATAAGCATACAGTAGAGCATTTAAAACATTTAAAAACATGGCAGGACAAGACAAAGCAGTGCTGCTCAATTTACAAAATAATTACGTGTCTGTGAACTGCTCCAGGATACCAGCTCTCCCTACAGATTTTAGAGGGAGCCTCCTAGGTACACTACTCTCTTCATATGCTGGACTTGTTTGAGATGCCTCTCAAGATTCAACTCTAAATATATACTAGTGGAAAAACATAATTTACGTTTAAATTAAAACAGATTGAGAACTATATGTCAATCAGTTTTAGGAACGGTGTTGCTGGGATAGAAAATAAGCAAGGGCAGTTACAGTCTTTGCAAAGCTTGCGATGCAGTAAGAGCATAAAGAATTATATTCTATTTTTATTTTAAAGGAATAATAAAAAGTCTTTAAAAAAGTATCAAGAATGTAATAGCACAGTATCTAATGAAAAAATAATCAGCTAAACCTGACATTTTATATATATTTTCTTCATTAAATCGGTCATGTATGACTTCATCGAAACCAAGACATTAATTTCACTCATAGGGATTATCTGAAATGAGATTTTCAATTAACGGTCACTAGCTGAATAAACCCCTAAGGAGATCTTAGTCTATGTTACACTATACTACACAAATAAACTTGGCAAAAGCTGAAAAAGCAGTGAGACAAAGGTTCTCCTTGGTATATGAAAAGAAACCTATTATCTGTGAAAACCTTTTATTTACTAATTGTAATTTAAAATTACTGTACAATCTTTTCAATAAAGATAATTATCTGTAGGACACACGGCTACTTCCTAGTACATTGATTTTTAAAAAAATACAGTCTCCTCTCAACTTTCAGTTTGAACCTGAAAATAAGGGACTTCTGTTGCCACACAAATCTCGTAACAGCATCATGTTAGCATCAAAGGCTTACAGAAGAGGCACTGGAAGAGATGAACAACAATGAACAGCTGTGGGCCTGCTCTGTACAGCCCTATAGCAAACACTGAATATGGAGATGAACCCATACGTACACTCCTTTTCCATCACATCTTGCCAGAGTGTAACTTCAACTTGGCTTCCTTGGAGAGCCGGACTAATGCTGAGCTATGTTCCTGGTCTCTGCAAGCACTGAGATCCATCCAAGTACTTTAGCATAACCTCCAAAGCAATCCTATTACTTCTAATTCTTTTTAGTGTCAACTGGGCTCGGAAATAAGTTAGTTTTAAAATCAAGTATTCCCTTCAAATAGTCAGCTCTAAACCCAGATGCAAGTGAAAAAGGTGGCCAGGGAAAAACTGTGAGAGCTGGTTGATGGAGGAGGTAATCATAGGGTTTCACAGCTTCAGTGCTAATCACTTGGCACTTCCCTTCTTTGCAGCCTCATGTTCACCAAGTCTTAGGCTTCAGATTTAACATTCCTCAGAGGAGGTATTGGTTGGGGTGTCATTGCTACCTTATATAAAAACCTTCATGATTTGTCCTTGAATATCATTTTGAGTATGTAATTTACTGGATTAAGTGAAAAGTGCTTTTTGAACCTTTCACACTGACCAAACATCCAGTTCCACGCTGGAACCTTCCAGACCTTCCAGTCTCAATCTCTGTATTTTCCTGTCTTGCTTCCACTTGCCTGCTCTCCTCATTCCCCTGCATACCAGCAAGTGGACCATTTACAGCAGATGATAGTTTTGAAATGTTTAGAACTAATTGTAGGGTATCTTCCATCATTTTTATGGATAATAGAAAGTACCTTGCTCAAGAGCAGGAGAAAAATAATGTGCTATTGAAAAAAACTACAGAGAAACACTTCATTTAAAAATGCTGAAAGTTGCAAATGTTCTTGACAGACATTAAGGTAATTTGGAATAATTTTAATGAAAAATAACTGTCATTTTGAAAGGCACTGTTACTGTTTCCTGAAGATGACCTAAATCCACTGAACACATCGACCAATGAGAACAGTCCTCAAAAGCGGTCATGGTTTTTATTGTGCTTGTTTGTGAAAGAATCTTGTTTCACTCCTACTGAAAAAAATGTCTATGCTATGAAGAAGAACAAGCAAGAAAATAATCCTCATAAAAATTCTATAAGCATAAGGGATTTGTTAGATTTCAGTAAGAGAATTTAATGGAAATATGAGTGATATGTGTTATTCTACCATTAAGAGCATTTGGAACATACTATGTCCACATTTAGTTTTTCTTTTCTTTTTTTTTTTAAGATACAGCGCTAAATATTGATTTTAAATCACAGCATTAAATAGAAACACTTATAAATTCTCATCTTTTGTCAAAGAGCAAGCATGTGCAGCAGATGAAACATTATTTGTCTGTAAAAGATATGTTAAGTAGGATATGAATCAAGTGTAAAACGCAGTTCAACCTATGAATTTGTAACTGGCAGCTCCCTTATTAGGTGGTATTCCTGGTACTTTTAAAGTACAAGCAGTTGTAAACACAGTTGTGTTTTTCCACATTAAAAAAAAACAAAACAAAACAAAACATTTGTTTTTTCTTTTAACTGGCGTGCCTCTAATATAAATTTGATAACAGTGACAAATTATTACAATCTTGATAAGCGGAGTACTCAGGTACGCATATAGTATTTAATATGTCTTTAAGTTTTAAAATGTTTCAAGGTTGTATTAAGTAACTGAGACTTAAGCATACATAAGTTATTACTAATTCTGGGCCCCAAACATCAAGCTTCAAATTCTTAATTATGCAAGTCGAGTAGAAAATCTCCTGTCAAGTTTTCCGCATGCCATAAATGATTTTCTAAATGTTTGTTAGTCAACTGCAGTACCTTTCATGAGCTTTCATATTGCATATACATATACAGCAGCATTTAGTAGAAAACGTGCTCTTTAGAACTTACCAATTCATTTGCCAGTCTTCACTAGCATAAGCACTCTCAAGTATTTAAACTTTTTTTTTCTGATGTCATCTCCAATAATTAAACATAAATAAAAGTCACATCAAATATATATCCTTAGCAGATATTCTTGTTAACCAACTCTACAAAATTTCCAAATGAAATGCAGGAAATTCTCTGGCATTTCTTATGATGTGCCCTACTTCCTTCCCCCTCTCACCTTTTCAACTCCACTATACTTTCAACAACTCCTTGTGCTGCTGCATTATAAACTGTCTGCAGTCAAGATGTTAGCTACGAGGTCAACACGCTGCAGAAGGCCACCCAGTTAGCAGTAACGGGCTACGTTTTCTTTGTATAATAAATAGTGGCTTTCCCTTTAATGTCTTTGTTAACTTTTGAAATATTTTGAATGTCTATCCGTGTTCTGGGATTAAACTTCAACATTTCACACTCCAAAGCAGCCAATAAATTTACATAAATTCATTACTTTTTCTTTGTTAAAAAGAGGTGAGCATAGATCCCCTATATCAGCAATCATGTACGTATATGACTACACATGTAAATGTATATGCCTAAACATGCCGTACATGTTTGTGTTCCAGTAATATCACGGCTTTTGTGCAAGAACTTACCAAAGATATAAATATCTCTTCCTAATTATCATCTGGAAATCTGAACAGCCACCTAAGACTATGTGACTTTCTTATCCTTTAAGGAGTGACACATTTTCACTGCACGTCCTGACAGCAAGAAGTTTCAAAGCACTTGCTGCAATTTCTAGTTCACGAGTTAAAGAAAACGAGACCTTTCCTACGCAACTGAAGAAAAGCTTCCCAAGACACCACTATTGAAATTGTATTGAAATGAGCTGAACTTGCCGTAATTACTTCTCTTCTCAAGCAATCCTCCCACCCCTTGTATCACCAAGGAACAAATCCTTCAGAAATCCTTTCTGTCCATGCTCTCCATTGTATACTCCCCAAAGCTGATCGGGAGGTACAAGGCAACATGACAGATGGAAATTGTGTATTTGTACATTTGTAAATTGTATATTTGAGATAATAGTTTATTTGTGATTTGTGAAAACTGTTTACTTGTGATATGCCCCAAGATATGTATTTCTTGAAGAAGTAGGTGTAAACACAGAAAAATATCACAGCTGAAGTGAGAAGCTGCAAGAGTCATAGCTGCCACAAACAGCCAGGCAAGCTTCAGAGATGGGGAAGAAAGTTCTTGCACCCACAGAAAAGTGAGCTATGTTTGCTAACTGAAAACAAGTTTGGAAGCTGAACCCTAGAACAATAAAATGACCCAGATTTTGGGCTTTTTTTTTTTTTTTTTCATTTCAATTCTATGACATACTCACTTTGAACTCTATTCTAAAAGCTACTTTTTAAATTTATATTCCATTAAAACTTTTCTTTTTTTCACCATATTTAGGCATTCACTGTAGAAGGTCGAGGAACATCTACATCAAAGCTCTGGATGATTCAGGACATTACCCTTTATGGGCAAAGCAAAATACAGATCCTGTTTTCATTCAGTGATTGAACCAGTAAATAAGGGATTAAAAATGGATCTGTCAAACTGATTTCAGCTGGGGTTTCTTCAAAATGGGTATGTATCTGTGCTTATTTTGCTGCAAAATGGAAAACACAAAAACTGGGGGTGGGGCCTACTTCTAGGATGACTTGGAACTATTAATTCTCTTAATTGTGTTAGCAGAACAGTACTTCCAAAACCAACTTTAAAACCCTTGTTAAAAGTAAACTTGAGCAAATTAAAAAGAAATCCTTTTTATCAACTTTAAACTTTTGACCAAAATCCAAACCAGATCCATAGGTAGCTTTGGCATCTATGAAATTTCAGTTTTCTCTTATTACTCACTGAAAAGAAATGTTGCCCAGTTCCATCTATAAGCGCTGTAAGGGTGTCAGTTATCAGACCATCCCAGAATGCAGTATTCCACACTTGGAAAGTAATTTGTAACCCCAAAACATCTGCCATCAGTCAACCAGCAAAGAGAACCAACTTGGTGGTTTTCCTAATAGTTTATTGCTAGTATTGTTTTCAAGTACTTTTTTGCTTTCTTCTCTTTCTCTGTCAAATGATTCCTTAAAGAGAAATGTTTTGGTTTGTGGGTTGTTTTTTTTTTTCAATTTACATGTTCCCACTTGAATGAACAAAGGACCCACAGACCATTATCTTTCAAGACAGAGAAGTAATTACCAGATCAGCTGGAGATCTGAGTTAGTATTTTTTTAAAATACATGAAGTACACATATTCAAGTTTTGGTACAAGAGGTTAGCACTAGAAAGATGGATTTCTGCATGGAGCTGGACATCAGCCAACAGTTGTCCCCAGCCTACTTTACCCCTGTTTATTTTTACATAAGCAGATTAATTTTTGTAGTTGCAATTACCTCTCTTGCATTTGTTAAGAAAGATTTACAGGATGGACATCTGTTCTGATAAAAATTCACTACTGCTGGGATCTTACTAACTTACAAGCATGTTTCATATCAGACTTTTAATGATTATGTTGGCCATGTGTTTAATCTTCATGTAAACACTTGAGATAGATTGATTTAAAAGAGTCAGTTTGGGTTTTGGTTTTGTTTTGTTTTTCTTTAATGGGGACACCGCATATTTATGAAACCAAATGTCATCATCAAGTCCCAAAGTGTCTTTAATCCTTCATTCCTGGTACAGGCACTGCTAACTTCAAAATAAAGTTTGTGTTTAAGGATTTATAAGCAAAATTGGCCTTTCTGGCTGGAAGACTGGTAATGCTGGGGGGGATCATCCTGGCTAGATAGTGTTATCGGTAGCTGGTGGTGGTTGGAAGAGCTGAGTAGGTACACACAGAAGCAGTGCAACAACAATGGAAATTTGCCATGAAGAATGGCAAGAGGAACGGAGCAAGTTGTGTTTGACCAAATGTATTAGTGACATGACAGCAGAGCTAATGTGTCTTTCACTTTCATACGGAACAACCCTGAAAGGCAAACTTCTCAGCTACAATAAAGCAGAAATCTTCCTCTGGAACTGAATGATTCAGTATAATGTAATAATACACAGAAAAGCAAAGCATGAAAATGAAGTCTGGAGTCTGACTCCACTTCTGTGCTATTCAGAAAAGATTGAGCATATATTCCTGTAGTATGAATTTAATTCTGAAAGGCAGCCAACGTAAAAGGAAGTGTATTTCTTTTATTCCCAGTAAACTTAATCACTTATTCTTATCCCTTTATACTTTCCAATGAATAGTCTAACATGCTTTTCAGAGAAAGACTTACAGCACATCTTTAACTCCAAAAAACTTGCTAAAAATTGTATATAATCATGTAATAAATGACTGTACCATCACGCAGATGTGCAGATGCAAAATAAAATTGCATGAGGTACCTTAATTCCAACTCTAAATGACTGGCGTTGTATTCATGATACCACTTCCTTAACGCACTTTTTCTGTATTCAATACTATCCATTTCATAACAGCCCTCAGAACTGAACCCAGCTAATGAATGGTACGAGCACAGGATGTTGGGCACTGAGCAGACAGACTGTAAGTAAAGACACATTTTCTATTTTAGATAGAAGACTACTCCTACAACTGCCGATACATTTATTAAGAACCATCACAAGTGTGAAAATTGCAAGTTGGCACAGGAATTGAGCCTAAATAGCTATGACACACAGGAGAAAGAATAGGAAGGGGTTTTTTTCTGTTGTTTTTTCCCCCCTATTTTACGGGAGAAAAGCATGCGCAGAAACAAACTTAAACATTTACCCCAAAATCACACAGGAAGTTTATGGGACAGTCAAGATTTGAACCCAGAGCTCTTTCCAGTTCCTTACGCACAGGCTTGTTTTCTTGAGGTGTAAACAAGCAGAAATGCTAATTAAAGTATGGGAGTAAACCCATTACAGCACTGGATCCAGGAGCATGCTCAGCATTAGCAAACTAACTTGAAATGGGTTTCACCTTTGAAATGTCTCAAATCTCAATCAAATCATTGTGACAGAGCCAGTATCTTCCCCAGTATTCATTAAAAACAACCTTTTTTTTCATCAATGTTGTAATGCAGTGCAGAACATTTCAAAAATTAAAACAGCTCTTCAAACATCATTTTAAATCTCACTAAATACCAAATTAGTTCATTTTAATTGGCTACCTACATCACAGCATACCACTTTAACACTGAAAACCAAATCAGACAGCCCTGACTTAGCCTGCAACTCAGCTGTCTGTGTTGTACATGATGAATCACTCCCTATTTTGAGCTGCTTTCCACACGTTGAAACTTGCATTCATAAATTCACATTAGGCAGTTAATGGGACAGAATCGGGGTTGCTATGGCAACAGTGTGATGTGCCCTATCACTTAAGTGAGAAAATGAACACTAGTAATTATCACCAAGCAAATGGTATTTTTGCCTTTTGCATACGATATCTTTTCAATGTTTAGTTTAGCTAATGAATGGATTTGTGACTTTCTACAAAGGTGGAATAAAAACCAACTAAAATTACTATTACCTGATCTCATACTAAAAGTAAGTCAGAATATGTCACTAAGCAAAGCCCATAGGACTTACGTATTCGTAAACAACATTGACAAGATTATAATGACGTTAGGAAACTACAGTCCTGAATTCAACAGTAGGGTGCATCAGATGCAATTCATAGGGTGAAAAAAACATGTGTCTCAATTTTGCTTTCAATTTGGAATTAAGATTACCTTCCCATCTTGAAGCCCAAATAGTCATAAAGAACATACATCATCTACCTTTCTCATTAGGGTTGCAACAGATAATATTCTGTATTGCAGCAAAATACACTGTCAGTGTTATTGCCAAAACCCTTTGTGCACTTGCTTTCCCTTCTTAGAAGGTCAGACTGCCCTGATAACATCTCTTGCATTTAAAGGGACAGACACAAGCAGAATACAGCTGGACTGATATTCAAAAATTAAATATTGAGAAAGTCATAATCTTATGATCTCTGTTATTTTTCATCTTATTTACTCCATGCATAATTTAGAATCTGCAATAATTTCTTTAAGTTAATGTGTTAAGAAAAAAAAAAAAATCTGTTCATATTTAAACTCTACCTTCCACCATTGATTTGACTCCCCTTTAACCTCTTGGAGCCTGGAGACCTGCTCTTTTACCCACTTTCAACATGTCAGCAGATAATTCGAAACTGCCCCTATTTTCATGGATGCCGAGTACAGCAGCTCCCATTTTTATCTAAAATAGCCTGAAAGAACAGACTGCCATCCACTGAAACTGCCGGTGACCAATATATGGTATGTCTTATAACTTAAATAAGCATAGTAGCATAACCTGCCTTCTGTCTCAACAAAAAATTAAGGTGTGATTATTTAAGGAATTATTGAAGGGCCTATCATCAAAGTACTCAAAACATAAACATAGAGCACATCTTCATAATTATGAATCCACATGATTATATCCTGAAGTTCCTTATCAGGAGCTTAGGGATGACAACAGAGGCACAAATCCAAAGACAGACATTTAAAGTTGAGACTTAGTGCAGACCTGACCTAACTCAACAGCCACTGCCACACTAACAAGCAGATCTGCCTCTCACAGGTGTGATAGACCATAAAGTGTGCACAGAATTGTTTTTCTCCTAGTATTAAAACAGCCTCTAGAGACCGAATGGAGAATTCCTGTCCCATAGTAACATCAGCATTCTAGAAAATATAGGTAGAGCTCAGGAGAGTCCATAGAAACAAGAAAAATGCTTAAGTTATAAACAATATTAAAAGGAATAGGAGAGCAAGGAGCTACCACAAAATGAGTAAGACTCAATGGATGCAACCATCACCTGCTATGTCCAGCACTGTAACATAAGTTAGAAAGTTGATGAAGAACAGCCTGATTTTAGTGCACTATTATACTCTTTATACATTGTCATAAAATAATAAGCTTCTAGATAGTATAAGGTGTGGATGTTGATGTGTGGAGTGTGGGAGAAGGAGAAATTAGTTTTATTAGCCAAATCTTGGGAGGTTGGGGAAAAAAGAAAACAAACCAGAAATATGATCAGGTAGTCAGAGATTAATGCATTTCCCAGCTTTCCCTATTATCCA
Source organism: Platalea leucorodia (assembly GCF_965183815.1). Lineage (NCBI taxonomy): Eukaryota > Metazoa > Chordata > Aves > Pelecaniformes > Threskiornithidae > Platalea > Platalea leucorodia. The sequence continues at coordinate 84,977,223 of NC_138826.1, forward strand.
GTTTACTAAACATTACTATCAAGTTGAGTTCTGTATGTATACATCTCTATATACAAAGATGATCTTCCATCTAACCAGGACTTGTTGCATTTATTAAGTAGGGCTTAGCCGCAGCTGCTCTTTTTTCCTCACCCAAAATTTTTATCTGCGGGCTTGCAGGAAATCTTTTTCTTCAGATTTTAAAGCAAAATAATGTAATTTGCAGTTCTAAAGCTGGCTGGGGAGTTAAGGAGATTTAAGGACTACATTTCAGATAAGTAATCTCTATTATGTGACCTTGTGATCAGTGGCATTTTCTAGCCTAGACTGCAATTCCCATGATGTCAGTGGAGATAGTTTTTGGCTCTAAACACTCTTCATTGCAGACTCCTTCCTCAGGCAAATTATAATAGTTGGTTGCTGTTCTTCTGTGTATTTAATGATTAAACCACAGCCACTCAGAAAGGCAGATGATATGATTTGAATTCTAACGCAGAACATAAGCAACGTTCTGTAAGCAAGCAAGAAATAAATTAAAATAAAGATGTAGAGTCCCCTGATTCTACCTCAATGTATCATCTCTCAGTGTAGAACTATATTCTACTCTTCATTCCCTTCATAAAATTGAAGACACCTTTATCTCAGTACTTATATGAAAAATGGCAAAAATTATTATATTCTGATCTTTTAGAGAGGCAGCATTCAGATTTACTGCTCTGAAATCAATGGTCTTAAATTATCTACCAGCTTGTATAATTTTCATGCTTTTTCTCACCCCAACATATGACCAGTGGTAGAGCATACTTTTTTTTCTCTAATTGCACAAATATATGTTTTTCTCACATAAACGATTTTACTAAATCACAGAGCAAGTCCAAATATTTAGCAGAGTTTCACTAAAAACACAGTTACTCACACATGATTTATAAAATCCTTCTTCATAGTGACCTCCCAAAACCTATTCCCAAAGCAAACATCCCAGCTAGGACAGACCTTCTATTACACTTTTGAGAAATTGTAATACAGCTGCTATCTATCAAATCCAGACAGCCTGCATAAAATAAATTATCTAAACACTTACTTTAAGAGAAAAATCACTGATAGCAATCTTCTTGCTAAACACAGAGAAGTATATTTATTTACACAAGGAAAGGTTTTTATACTGCATTTTCCGCTGCCCATAAATTGTGAACAATTTAAGGACTGACTTTCTCCATAAATCTTCATTAAAGATTTTATTTTTAAAAAATCTCCATTTAAAGAACACAGTTGGCTAGAAAAATATGGTATAGCTATGAATAAAATTTATTAATCAACTGCCACTTGAGAGTATTCTGACCAAATTTACTGTCAATTTGTCAATATTTGTGAATAATTTTGTTGTTTGAACAGGAATTGCACTGTGAAATAAAAAAGAATAACACACAGTGGTCAGGACTTCATTTACAGGAGGAGGGGAGAGGAAAAGTGACCTTGAAAACAGATTTGTGCCTGTGTATTCTCGAAATTCCTTTTTTGATATAGCCACTGACACTCAGTCTGGACTTTCAGCTTTGTACTAGCAGGGTTGACATCAAATCAGGTACTATCTGTTCTCCCATAATTAACATAGATCAATGGACTTTGCATTGTCTTCTCATGCTCATTTGAAACAAAAGCAATGCCTAAAGTGCCATCTTCAGATGATCTCAGAATGCTATGGACTCATAAAGGTTATTTTCTTTCATTTTTCCAAATCTATATCAAATATTTTAAACTGATTGTTTTGATGCCCTAAAAAAAATACCAAAAAAAACCAACAAAAAAACAAAAAACAAAACCAACTTTTTTTTTGCATTTTACCTCAACAGGGCTTGAATCAAGGCTGACTTCAAACCACCTGGTTGAAAACAAGACATTCCTCATTTGAGACCAAAGAACATTCAGTCCTCACTTTCTCAACAGTTCTTAAAAGTAGGACACATTGAGAAGCATCCAGATCCCCCAAAATTTATTCTAGGATAATGGAAATGTACACCTCTAAAGATGCTGTAAGCGTCTGTTCAAAAGCCAAAAGCGGAAAGGGCAGTAGGGGAAGAACCACCATTCAGTGACAACTGGGTTTTGATCTTTGGAGTAGCATAGTGGGAAACACATTTGTATTAATAATTTTTTTGTCAGATTCAAATGGGCTTAAAAGTTAGCAGAAACATACCCTAATTTCTACAGAACTGTCTCTCCGTTGACAGAAACTGGCTAGAATTGGTGCAAGGAACAAGCATCTTTATTTTTTCCTAATGCAAGCTTTGTTGAATTTAACCCTCTGTTTTGTTTTTTTTTTCCCCTGAAGTTTAAAACATTAAACAATATTGAGCAACATGGATAGTTTTTAAACTCATAGCTAGTATTTTGACAGGAGCAAAGTTTACACCAATGCAAGCACTTCTGAAAATCCCATGTTCAGATGATACAATATATTAAATCTTGAGGAACACAAATGGAATCGCTAAGTGAACAACACCAAACGCACTTATTCTCATGCTTTACTTAAACATCGTGGACAGTTTTGTGCCAAAATACACATACTATCTTGCCACAACATTGGATGTGTGTAGCAGTCATGGTTGAGACCTTTACATACCCATGTGTACTTTTAGTTGCATAACAAATAAAAACCCAATGAGTTTAAGTAAGGGTACTTACCAGCGCTACAGGCAGACAAATGGGCATAGCGCAAGCATATGCCCACAGTATACTTATATTCCAGCAAGTACCTATCCTGAGAATTGAATCTCTTTAACTACTAAGAAAAAGTTAAATACTATCAGTGGACAGACTGAAGAGTGAAAGTTGTGAAAAGCAATTTCTACCTCTGCGTCAGAGTCAATGAGCCTACAGAAAAGGAAAGAACTTGTTATTCTCTCTCCACGATATCACTATCATCACATGCAACACAAGACACACCAGGAGTTTAAGTTACTGATGCTGACACATGCACACAACTTAAAAAAAAAAATTCCATTAATACCATATTTCATAGAGCACAAACAATATGATGAACACAAGCAAAAGAAAAATGATAGCTTTTCTAATGCAGGAGTGAATATCTGCACTAACGCTCTGCATGCCAGAGGTTTCCTAAAAGTTTTGAGATTGTCCTACTATATCCACATTTCACTTTCATAATCAAGGATAGCAAGTACAAAAAAAAAAAAAAAAAAAAAAAAAGTCTCCCTAGGATCAAGAGGTCAGCTGCAAACCTATTTAAGCTCTTACAGTTTCTCAGTAGTACAGTATACTTAGCAGAAGATGAATGCAGTAACAAGAAGAAGAGAGAGTTGAATTTTCAGCTTTTCCTTGCTTATATGCAGTGAGGGAGGGAGTTGTTTGTTTGAGGGATGTGGTCCTGCTCTGTAGGAATCCATAAATCCCATATGTGCTATGCATTTGGTTCTTGTCAAGGAGGTTGCTGTCTGAGGACATGGGGTCATTTCAAAAGGAAACTAACTGCATTTAAGCAGGGAAGTAAACAGTACCTACAGATAGCAGAGTAGCTTGCTCTTCAGAAACAGTAAGATGTTGTTTGCCTTAAGATGCTGCTTTGAAACAACAGTGAGCCCACTGATATTGTCAAAACCTCTAAACACAGGAGAATGGAAATGGCTGGCAAAGTGAGACGAAATGCTCCTACAAAAATAAAAGTAGCATTCTTGCAGGAAAAGTGGCTTTTAGGAGGGTCAGATGATTCAACAAGGATGTGAATGCTGGTATTAAACTAGTATTTGGAGAGCTTTTGTTATTTAAATAATGTCCCCTATACTTTTTTTTCCCAAAAATGTTCTGAGAAAGTTGTCTGTGAATGTATACAGAGTGCAGGACATAGCTCCCCGAAAGGACTGTGTGGTTTAGGGCAGGACCTTTCAGCCCTGTTTCAAGGAAGGACGTTCAGGAGCAAAAGGTCGAGTAAGGGACAATAAAGAGGAGGACAGAGAGAAACAGGACTGAGCCCCAAGACTTGGATCCCTGGAGCCTTGACTCCAAACCTGTAGTACAAGAGCTACACCTTCCTCCCAAAACAACTGCTGTAACAGGGCAGGCGGAAAGAAAGTATACCTTAGATTACCAGCCTTCAACTGGGATAGAGAGGCTCTGCCCTGGAGCTCTGACTCAGCACCTGAACGGCTGCCTTGCTGCTAGAGCAAAGTGGGGGAGCAGCACCACCACCACCTCTGCCTGCAACAGGATCTTTGCACTGGGAATTTCCCCTGTCCCTTACGCAGGATTCTCTGACTGATAATGCTGGAAAAGCTGCATTTCTGCACTTGTCTGTGTCCGATTCAGCACAATGGATCTCCAGGTCAGCCTAGGAAGCCTTACCAAAGTGTCTTTGCAACTCACACAAATAATCCCTTACAGGTGTCCTCTACCTTACTGCTGCTTCTGGCATTTTTGAAAGGGCCAGGCACTCAGAGATGCTGTGGGAGAAAACAAGACATAAATTAGGCAGTAATGGGCCACAAGACATGTTGGGCGAAATCTGGAATGTCCCAGAACTGAAACTGGCAATTTTGCAGGTCATACTCTTGACTGCAAATCCAGAACGAGCCAATACACCACAAATGTTATTACAGAGCAGTGTACCAATGTATGCTGTTTTCATGCCATAAAATAAGGCCTTGGTTACTTGTGATCATTAAACATTATTTCTGAAGAGGAAGGACATTTATTGTATTGTCTTACATACTTTCCTGCTACTTTTCTTTTTATCCACAATTGCATTATAGATAAGGGATGTAACAAAGAGAGTTGGTGCAAAGCTCTTCATTCTTCTACACAGGCAAAACCTTAGTACTGGGGGGAGGGGGAGAAGATTGGGTCGTTAGCTTCTCTCCCACATTAGCCCCACTTTAGGTGCTCTTCTGCCACCCCAATCATCTATTACAGATTGCCAGTCTCATGGAGCAGGTTTCACTGGCTTTGGACACAGTCCCAGGTATCTGTAGCTCTGTACTGGAGTTTGCCTGTCCCTGGTGCGACATCCAAAAAGGCTGAATGTGTGGCAGTGATATTGATATCAACTGAGTGGTTATCAAAAAAGAAGAATGTACACACTTGAGGCAATCTCCGATGTGAGAGCTTTCAGCAATCGGTGCTATCCCTCTTGTCTTACCGATAATCATCCTTCTACCTGGGCCAGCTGAGCATAGCCCATGGGTTCACACTCGGGCAGTCTGGTCCCCCGCCCCAGCAGTCAGTGCCACAAACTCTGTGGAGAGCTGACACGCTGACTGCGAAGGGCAGCAGCTGATGCTGGGCCATCGTCGTTATGCGTTCTGCTCATGCTGCCCATTTACCAGCCCAACTATAATTGCTCCTTTGGTTGTTTGCACAGGGTAGCCATCCTGTTTGCATACCATGTGGCTTCATCCTGCCGCTTCCAGTAATCGCCGTGTTTCCTTAGCCTGTTCAAGATTCAGAGCCCCTCAACACTAGATAGGGGTGTCGACTGATGATTTAGGTACATGAGAAGAAACAAGATCTATAAGCATTTTCTCAATATAGCAGAACACATTTCAATGACATTGCTTACTGTAAGGGAATATCTTATTGCAGAGGTAAATCATCTAGAAAAATCTGAAATACCTAAAACCACAGTAGAGTTGCATTTGATAATATTCAGACTATGCAAAAATAAGTGAACAGCTCTAAAACTCTCTGGTGTCCTACATGAAGTCCATGCTTTCTTACCCTGTAGAAATGAGCATTCTGGAGAACAATAGTGTAATTTGAGAGAACTAGATCTAGCTGAAAAGGCAAAGGGGAGCACTCATGTGAAAGCATCCCATAGTTACTGGAACATAAATTGGTTAAGAAATGTGATCCTTATGCAGGAGTGATGAAAGCTTTCCGTACAACTTTAAAATGTATTTGTAGCATTAAAACTAGTTACATCAGTAGTTATAAAACATCACCCTGCAATTCAGGCACTATACCTTTCTCCATATGGCTGCAGGACATGACCAGTTGTCTCAGAAGTCTATGAAAATGGATACATTTAAAAAAAAAAAAAAATTAAACAAATACATCCCCATATCGTTAAACATCTCTTCATAGCCTTTATCCTCAGACTACTTAATTCTAATTACTATTATTATCAACAAACTTGTTCACAAGAGTGTTTGTGGAAGGCTATCATGAAAAAAAACAGTATATCTGAAACACATCTGTTTGTTAGAAATTTCATCAAAAAGCAGTTGACAGTTTGGGAATCTTCACACAGTCCTAGTATAACCCTAACAATAGTATATAAAAAAAAAAGAATATCTAATAAAAACCTTTTAATATTTTTAAGCACATATAATTAATTCCTTTAAAATGTAGAAATATCATGAGCTACGAGAAGAAACTCCAATATAGCATTCAAGAAAAATCACAATTAAAACCCTTCAAATTAAAAGTAATAGCTTCGCAACAACTAAAATGAAATCCTTTTAAGCTATTTGCATTAAAAAAAAAAATAAAATCAATAGAAGCCTTGGGAAATACAGCACAAAAAGTAGTACAGGAGATAAAATGGTCCTTTCATGCTCTGATTAAGGGTTTGTGGATAATGATGTATTTGTAAGGCAAATACCACAGCAATCCAGATAAACACAAAAAATATTCATAATTTAAAAAAAATGTGAAAGCAGTAAAACCAAATCTTTTGGTTTTGTTTTTGTTTTTTTCTATAAAATAGAGATTTTTGAGGTTTACATACAGACAGAATAGCAATATTTATATGTGACTACCTGAAATTTCTTTCCTCAAGTTACAAACTCCAGACATAAATTACAGAGGACCCATTGGTCTCCTTGTGCCTTGGGGACAGCAATCAGTCTGTCCATAGCAAACAGGAATGACTTGATGTATTCAAAATTTCTCTCAGTTGAAAGATTTTTTTCACTGTTTGGAAAATACCGTGATGTTTCTAGTTCATAGTAATCCATTTCAGAGAATTCTCTCCTGTTGCAGAACATAAAACTAATTTGCTTAACCAAACAAACTAATTACTTGCGTACCAATTCTTAATAAAGATTTTGTTACAGGGGTTGGTCATATCAGTGGGCTTTACTACTCAGAGAGGTAAATACAGATACAATGCACCATTCATGAGGCTATGGTCTAGAGAACTGTTACAATGGGACTTGAATAGCTGCACATTTGGTAATTGGAAGACAAAATTAGAGTCCAAATGAGATACCCAAAATGCCAGTAATAAGGAGCAGAAAGGGTGTCTGCCACAAACAGTGCATATGGGTCAGTATCAGGGTACCTATATGAGATTTTGATGAATTTATGTGAGTGGCTAAGAACCAGTTAGCAGGATCTCATTCAGGAGATGTGACCTTTTCACTTTTATATTGACAATACTTCTAGAAAGAGGACTCATACCTAACAAAAAGAAAAATATGCATTGAGTTTATCTTGGGAAGCGACCTTCATCTACGGCAGGATCTACTTTGTTGAATTGATGGCATAACATTGGATCTAACCTGGGAAAAATTCCCAGTTGGACAATCTCATCTGACTGGAGTTGGTGCTATCAGAGAGCAGTTGCAATAGATGAATAGTGTCACCACATCTGTCTCCTGAATAAGGCAGGGAGAACAATAATAAAGGGTGAAAGGTTGTTCTCTGTCAGACTGGAAAGCTGGAATTGGGGTAGATACTACAGAAATATTTGGCAGACAACACTGTATTTCTTCCTTGATTATTTTAATACTGTACCGTAAAAACATTACCATTTTGGCTTTCAAACCAAGAGCTTTCCTGGGGGAAGTCAGACACTGCTTCAAGTCAAGGAAAAAAAAATAAATCTCAGTGGTTAATTTCTTTTTAGGTTTTGTGAAGTGGTAGTCACTGTGTTTTGAATGTATTTGGCAATACCAGCTCTCCCCAGTAACGTGAAAAGGCATGAAAGCATGATTTGTATTCTCTCTGTCTTCTGTATGCTGCGAGAGACAGTGGAAAATGTACATAGGTGGAAAATGTACATGGCAATAGAAAGAACCTGAAAGCAGCATTGTGAGAGATGATCCATCAATTTGTATTCTCAGTGCTGATAGCTGGAGGAGGCCACAAAGTACTCTATTGTCATTGCCATATGGGAAGAAACTATAAAAATGACTTATGATGAAATCAGGAAAATTCCAGGTGCAGATTCCATTGCAATCCAACATGTAGGTACTTGTGTTCATCAAATAGCTGATGAACGAAGCACTGTGATAAGAAATTTAGTTCTATCCAGGCAAGAAGTGCTTGGGGTTTTTTTTTTCTTGTTTTTTAATTTGGAAAGTCTGATCATATCCGTTCCACATTACTAATGCATATGTCTTTTAACTGTCATCACCAGGACAAAGATGCAACTCTTAAAAATGACTGCTCCTCATTGCGGAAATCATTGCACATGTTGCTCTCTCTTTAACTGGTACTCTGCCCTTGCAATGAAAGTTTATCACCTTTATTACCCCAGCTCCACTATGCACAGCTAGCTTCTGACAGGCAAATTGCTTTTCCTCATTTACTAATAAATGGAGCTCCCAGGTTTGTATTTACCAGTCCAGAAGCACAGATGATGGGCCCCTGACCTTGCCAACAGAGGCGATGCTTTAAAGCTGCACAAGGGGTAGCAGGAAGACCAGGGAGGGCTGCATGGGAACTCTGGTTCAATAACACATGACTACGTATGAGATCAGCGTTCCCAATATGCTTCAAAAAGAGCTGGATCTTGGTTTCTGTGGCATCGCTTGTCTTTTCTTATGGTCATCTTAATTTAAAATTCTTTTGCAATGAGATGAGACTGAACATGCATCCTTAGCGCCTGTGACTGACTTCCCTAGCACTCTGTGTCTGTTTTCTTCCCAGATGCAGGACTCTGCAGTAACTACATCCTCTTCCTTGCCCCCCACTTGCAGAGCCGCAATCAGGAAATACATACACACACACACACACACATATTAATTTCCTTCTTCCTTAAAGCTGACATTAATACATTATCATGGTCCTGGAAAAGGCCCTGAGGGAGCTCTTGTCAGATCAAATGGTAGTGATCAAAGTTATTAAAAAAAAATAATAATAAAATAAGAGTCCAAACCAAAGGGAAAAAAAACCTTCCATGCAGAGCAAGGGACATGCCCATGGAACAGTTAGTGGGGTGAGGAAGAAGCCTCTGTTAAGAGTTTCTTCAGATGCTGCAAACAGAGCTTTTCTATGTTTGTTTCTCATTTTGCATGGCTGGGAACAGGATGGAGAACTACCCTTGAGGGGGAATGGGCTCTTCATTCTGTTCTGGGGATGTATTCATTCTGTTCTAGGGATGTATAGGTCTATTCATGCCCCTGCCTTTTCATAGGGGATTTTTGTGGGGGTATTTTGGTTGGGGTTTTGTTGGGTTGTTTTTTTTTTTTTTTTAATGTTGAGAACAGGACACAGCTGTTCCATTTGTCCCATAAAGTGTTCCCTCCGGATAATCACAGAATAATTCAGGCCAGAAGAGACCTCAAGAGAGCTCTAGTCCAATCTCCTTCTCCAAGCAGGGTCTGCTCAGATCAGGTTGCTCAGGGCTGTTCCCAGATGGGTCTGGAAAATCTCCAAGGACTGCCTGCACAGCCTGTGCAGTCGCCATCTCCTCCAGTACTTGTACGGTCCTCATGGTGAAAAAGCTTTTCCTTGCATCAGCACAACTTCTCTTTTCTCAATTTACTCCTGTTGAACACGGTGGGAAAATGAGAGACAAAGAGCCTGGTTCCATCTCCTTGATGACCTCCTGTTAAGTGCTGAGGGATTGCTGTTAAGTCCTCCCAAAGCCATCCCTTCTCCAGACTGAACAAGCCCTGGGCCCTTGGCCTCTCATCACAGGGTTAAGTGGGTCAGCATCAGATATTATGGTAGCACCCTGCTAAACTCACTACAGTTTATTGATACCTTTCCTGTACAGTTGGGCTCAAAACCAGAAGCAGTAATTTAGGTGGGTTATAAGGAGTGCTGAGTAAAGGGGGTAATCACTTCACTTGGTCTAGGTGATGTGCCTATTCACATAGCTGAGGAGACTGCTGGCCACATTTGCTGCCAGCAGATACTGCTGGCCCATGCCCGCCTTGTTACCTACCACAGCCCCAATGTTTTTTCCACAGAGCTGCTCCCCAGACAGGCAGTCCTCAGCCTGTGTCTCTGCTGGGAGTTGTTCCTTCCCAGGAGCAAGGTTTTGCATTTGTCTTTGCTGAATTTCATAAAGTTCTTGTTGGCCCATCCCTCCAGCCTGTGTAGGTCCCCCTGGATTGCAGCTCTGTCCTTGACTGTAGTGACTGGTCCCCTCACCAGTTTGGTGCAAACCAAAGTGCAAGCACTTCATTTTCTCCTCCAAGTCATTGATGAAGATACTGAACACAAGAATAGACACCTGTAGTACTTCACTTGCTACTGGCCTCCAGGCAAAGTATGACCCAGTAACCTTGCTCTCTGAACCCAGTGATCCAAACCACATTTTAATCCACCAGCCCACAAACACCCTCACACCAGAAAGTTGTGTGAGACAGCATCAAAAGCCTTACCAAAAATCTACTCTCACTTTCTGATTTTCTCCCAAACTAAGAGAGACTGGCAAAAATCACAAGTCTCACTCTGAAACAGGGATGAAATATAGTACTGGGACAACTGAAGACAGCTGTTGACTCTGCATCCTGGATCTCCTCCAGCTGTCACTTGCAAAATGGCATTTTCTCTTGTGCAATTTCAGCTGGCGTTGTGGTCCAGTTTCCCTGCTGGAATTCCTCCTAGCAAGTTCCAGGACTGTGAATAACCTTGGCTTTCCACAAAACTGTTCCCTGCATTATAAAGAGAACTAAAAATCAATTTCCTTGAGCATCTAATCTCAGTGAGGAAGGATCCCTGAACAATATAAATAAATAAATGGTTCCATTCTCATCAGTCAGAGCAATTTTAGCTAGAAAGAAATCATATTTGTAGTGCTAGTGTCAGTATGCATATGGAGTTGGCTGAATCAAAACATATTTGCATGGATTTTTGCGCTGGTGTGATGTTGTCCGAGTTTCCAAATGGTCTGAACTTCCCAAACAGTGTAGTCAGCTTCAGCTGTATCTCTGGCCACTAAATTTACTGCTGGAAGGAAGACAGACCCTTGGGTGAAATCATGTTTCCTTACAAAGACAATTTTTTTCTGCTTATGTAGGGTATACAGCTGGATACACAGCCACCCATACAAAGTGACTTCTGCTTCTCTCCACTGAGGCAACATCAGAAAGGCCCGCAACATAAACTTTACAAAAGCTTCATTTGAAAATAACTACTGACTGTATAGACAAATTTGTTACATAAACAGAAAAGTTTATTTTTAAGTAAAAGTGGAAAAGCTGTTTTAAAATTCTAAAGGTTAATATTATTGTCAGCTCACTCCCTTCTGGCCTTGTGAGTGAACCTTTCAGAAAAGAGATCTGCATGTGGGGAAGATGGTGGCTCCAGTAACATAGAACAATAGCTGATAAATTTAGAGAATGCCCAATAAAAATATTATTTTTCTTGAAACTTACCATCTTTCCAATCTAAAACTAAGCACTTATTTAAGTAGCAATTCCCAAATTCAGAGATTTTAAGCTGTCTAGATTCAATTCCAGAGTCTGAAAATAGCAGCTCTGCAGTCTTTGACCAAGATCATATGGATTAAGCAATGTACAGAACAATAATTTCTATGGATTTCAAGTTTACAGACATAAAATCTTTTTTAATGTAAGTGCAAAGATCAAAAGCCAGTATTGTGGTTTACTGGTAGCCAGTTAAAGAAATGAATAGTTTTCTACAGTATTGCTTATTTGGGACAGAATTAAAACATACTGCAAAAATTGCTCTTACAAAAAGCAGGGCCACCCTCATATAAGGTATCACCTAAGTTCTACATTCAACATAACAGATGCACATAAATAACTCCAGTGAAGTCAGATTGAAATCAAAGCCACAGCCTGACATCAAGAGTAAAAATGAAGAACTAAAGGTTTGAGAGGCATTTTTATTTCTATCATTCTGATCCATGAAGACCTTCAACATTAATATAGTTTTCATGCATGATGGATGACTGATGATTTCTGTGTTTTGCAGAAACTCAAACTATGGCACAGCTATTTACGTCTGAGAGTCCCTAATATTTTACACACGCACACAGATGCTGAAACCTGCCTGCATCTTCATCTTTTCTTCACAGTGTATTTTGAACAAAGACCACTTCAAAGATCCCAGCAGAGATGAGGGACAGCACAGTCAGAACAGGAAAGGGATGGACCTGAGCCAGGACCTTACGGGAGGAGAGGCAAATGTGTGCAAGGCTCTTCACACCCAAAATGAGAGGGGCACTGATGTATTTCTGGGAGTACAGGACTGCGCATTTCATTCAGTCACAGAGTCAAGCCATGTTGTAAAGATGGTGGGGAAGAACAAGGTTGCTACCTCTCCTCTGTCTTGCCCCCCTGCTGATTTCAGCTTGTGACACAGCCAGACTCTTCAGGTGCCCTTCATTGGAAAGCCCCACTCATAAACCCTGCCCTGGATGGCGAGGACCTGGAGAGGAAGGTACGTGTTCTGGGCATGGTGGGTCTGGCTGTTCTCAGTCTGAGAGCACAGGAGAACTGAAGAGCAAAACAAAAGACCACCCACCTTCTCATAATTTTTGCTTCTAAACCGAGATTCCATTTTTTTCTTTTCTACCTGTAAGAAAGCAGTGAACTGCAGTAGTCCTCTATCCTTTGAAGAGGATTTGGAGTACAGATGCTGATTTTGCACCTTACTTAAAGGCACAGGAAAGGCAATTAGTGTCTGAATCTCCCCCCACCTCCGTCCTCCAGACCTTTTCAGAAACATTTTATCTGTCTGAGATACAACAGTTGCTGAGAGATTATTAATTTAGACAGCTCCTTCACATTTCCCCACAGAGTTAGCTTGAAGTCACAGACATGTATATGAATGCATGGACATGTTCCTGAGGAAGCAGAGATAGGACTGTTTCTAGGAAATCACATTCAGTAAGCAAAGAAACTACTGCAAGTTGACAGACCACCAGATAACTATATCAAAGTTCAGAAAAGTCATGAATACAGTTAAATATTGAAGTTGATTAATACACATAAAAGAACAACCATGTCAGCAAGAAATATTTAAGTAGAGCAATTACAGTTTTGATTGGACTCAGCAGTCTGAAAGCCATGATATCATCCCCTAAACAGTCAAGGATTCCTCCACCTCCTCCACAACCCTTCCTGAGGACAGCACCCGCACTGCAAAACATAGCACCGCACCTCTCTCCTAAGCACAGGCAGCAGAATTGGACTTCTGGATTGCTCCTTTTCTGCAAATTCTGAAGCTCCGCATAAAGCATGAGGCTCTTTCTAAAATAGAACTGAAATTCACCCTAAAATATCCCCTAAAAATAATCTTTTTTTTTTTTTTTTTTAAATCTGATGTTTACTCTGTATATCCTGAAGAGTATCTACAGAACAGCTTGAATTTTGTATTACAAAGCAAGTACATCTTGTCTGAACAGCAAACAATAACACAGTTTAATGTGACTACGATTGAAGCATCCAAAAAGCACAAATCAAATTAGATCATGTCAAGAATATAGCACAAAACATCCTAGTCTAAATCTTTAAAATAATTTACCTTTCAGTCTTCCATTATTTGCAGTATCTAAAGAACAAGGAGACAATGAGTGATTTTAAAAAGACAGGAGTAAATTAATAAAACCAACTTGCATGATCTGCCTGGTAATGCAAACTAAAGATGATCAGATTTCCTTACCAGTGTTCATAATAGTCTGTTTGTACTGTAAAGATAGCCTTAATAGGAAAAACAGAATTCCTTTAGTACCTTATAATAGATATTAGAACTATAGAATTCAAAAATAAGAATATGGATCAAAGACAGCAGTTAAAACAATCATTTTGGTTATGCATTATAGCTAAAGAAAAGGAGAAAGAACGTGGTCCTGGACTCCAATCTGCAGAATGCAACAAAGATGGCACAGGCAGAGTACACCTTTGAACGAGATACAAATAACTTGTGCACTGAGTCTAAGTAGTAGTCAGCATATTTTAGTTAAGCCAACACAGATGTGAAATATAGTCAATTTTCAATTAGTTATGGAAAAAATATCCAGGTTTCAGACTAACCATAATACATGCAGAATAGACCTTTTCCGTTTCATTTTTAACCTCACTCCATATCTTCATTTCATGCTTGAATATAAATTATGTACAGAACGCTCTTGCAGCTATTCTACATATGTTTTAAATTTGTGAGTTTGCTTTATCTTCCTTATCCCACCTCATTTATTACCCAGAATAGCAAACTCGGTTGTAAATAAATACATGCCAAGTGTACTTCTCATTTTATTTTCTTTTCAGTGGTTTTAGTTGCTGTTATAATGAATCTCAGCAGACCTGATTTCTCCCTCTTTTACTAGGAGATTCAAAAGGCTGTAAATGAATTATCAGCTACATTGCCTACAGAGCACAGATGTATATGAGACATGATTAAGCAAGAAAGATGACTTATTCTTTATTAACAGAATTTCTGAATGGCCTTTAGATGTTGCTAAACTCAGGCTAGAACAACATAATCCAATCTGGCTGTGACAAAGATAGAGATAAACATTGTAAAGGCTGATCTGGAAGAAAAGGTCACCCGTACAGATAAGGTGCAATTACGGACATATTTAAAGCATGTATTTAAAAAAAAATATGGGGTATATTCATCAAGACTTATAAATTGCTCAGCTTGTTGAAAGTGGTTGGTAAAAATCTTACAGGAGAACAAACCTAACTCTTCTGTCATTTAAAAATACTCTGTTCACCTTCAAAAATACTTCTACACAATTTAGACTAAAGCTGAAACAATCTTCACCTCTGCCTTAATTTCACTTAGATAATAGAAAACTCATATTCAGTGAAGTCTGCTTTTGGCAAAAGGAACTTTGGACTCAAACAGACTCTTAGCTATACCCCAAATCCTTCCAAGAATTGTTTTACAGATGTAATTATAGGGCAGAAACATGCTTGATGTAATGTTGTTGTTAGAAGAGGTGAAAATTTAAATCCTGAATTGGCATAAGAGTGCTTGTAGGACAGAAAACCCATCAACTTTTAGCACCTTCAAAGAGAAGGGGATAGAAAGATTTCATCACCATTCTGCCCCTTGTTAAAACCCAAAATCACAATTAAAACCTGAATTAAAAAAAAATACCTGTGATTAGAAAGGCAATTGACAGATTTCATGGAGGAGAGAAATCAGACCTATTGGACGTATTGAAGTATTCATAAACGACAGCAATAATGAACAACAACTTGGCAGCACTCCCATCTTGCTCCTGAAGAACAGTGCGCACACACACATCTGCATGCACAGACGGGCCTTTATTGTTAACGGCCACAACACTAAAACATAATATTTATTCTGAATGTATATAGTCTCAGATTTTTTGGTACAGGATCTAAGTATCTTTCTGTGAATATATATGTCTCAGAGAGAGATCTGAATCCTTTAATAACCTACTTGGAATTCATAGGACACTCTTGACAAACCTGGCTGTATGCAACAGCAAAAGGATAGACTAAGACTCAATGCCAGAATGAATCAGTAAAAAAAAAAAAAAAAAATCCCAAATCAAATCTCAAAACACTTAAGCACACAAATTCCCTGAATCTTTGTGAGAAAAGCCATTTTGTAGTTTTCTGCAGGGAGCAGGGGTGTATGTCTAAATGCCAGCTTGTAGCTAGTGTTTTGATACCATCAGTGAGCTAAATTACCAAGCAATCAAGAAAAAAAAAAAATTGTGCTCTGCTCAATTTGGAATACAATTATGGAAACAGGCAATATCATCCAAATCACCATTTGAAAAAGTTGAAAATTTGCACCCACATTTGCTTAGGAGAATAAAACCATCCAGATCCTTGATATTACAAGTTAAAGTGCAATCCATCACACTGAATAGGACTCACAATTCTGGCTGGCAAATGCTGGATATTAAGGTGGAAACATGCATTGCATAAGTCATATAGAGCAACTCTGACAAACCCTGATGTGTTGGACTCACTGCAATAGAGAATCAGTCAATCCATTTGCAATGGCTATTTGTCCAAGGTTTCCAGATGTTTGGCAGCCCAGCAAAGGCATATCCAGGACATTTCCATAAGGGGAAAAAAAAACATGTCTGGAAGACCCAGACATATAACATCTCTATTATTGAACAGGTCATAACAGTTCAGCATTTTACCCTAAAGAATGAAACTGAAAACTCCCCCAAAATATTTGCATCTCATTAAAGAGAAAGAAAAATCATTGTATCTCATCAAGCATTACAACTTACATGTTTTAGGAACCCACAACAGCAAGGCAGTACATATGAAATCATGACATCTGCCACATAAAAAGCACAATAATGGCAGATCCAAAAGGATATGGCTTATAAAATAAAATATAAGCATCTACCCATGCAAAATGTGTATATCCACCGATTTATGCTTTTCCAATGCCCACAGATTTTCCTTGTGAGCAGTAACACAGGGATTACACATGATTAGCTGCTGCAGTCATTGTGAGAAGAGAGGCAGCAGCCCTCCAGCGCAGGCTGTCTGTGAGCAGAATAGGAAAGTGTTTCCTTTCCCTCTGAAGTAGACAGGGCTTAAACTAAAGCTATATTCAGTTCAAAGACTTCAAAAAGCACATGCCATGGCTCAGGTTTTAGATGAATCTTAACATACCAGATTCAGTACAGACTGGAGGTTTTAGGTCTTCAGGCGGGCAGTACTTTAAAAAAATAATTAGGAATTAAATGCATAAATCCATGTAACTGCAACATTCAGTGGTGAATATCATCACAGAATTGAGAAAATCTTAAGCTAAAGGTTACATCAACTGGCTAAGCAGCTCACCATGCCCTTATTTGTAACACATATTCATGTTAGACAATCCATTTGGTGTCTGCATACAAGGCACACAAAACCAAGTGAAGCAAGTTTACTATGGAAGTTTTTCCTTTTCATTGTCTGGATGATCTGATAGAGTTTGGCCCCTTAGCAGTGCCAGACGGCATTTAGAATCCCAGTCATACCTGCAGGATATAATCACACAGGCACAGTGCCATGCTAATCCAGAGCTGTATCTTGCCAGATCAAAGCGTAAACAAAACAAAC
Organism: Platalea leucorodia; assembly: GCF_965183815.1. Classification (NCBI taxonomy): domain Eukaryota; kingdom Metazoa; phylum Chordata; class Aves; order Pelecaniformes; family Threskiornithidae; genus Platalea; species Platalea leucorodia. The sequence goes on from NC_138826.1 coordinate 84,994,415, forward strand.
AAAAAATGTAGGTATGCCTTCAGAAAACCGGCTGCAAAAAACACAGGGAAGCTGTGCCACTGACCACAGCACAGCTGTGTGCATGACTGTAGACATCAATGAGCTGCCTGCATCAATAGGTGACACTGTCCTTAACAGCTGAAGATCTTGAAATCTGAATGTGAAAAGTTCTTGGTTTCACTCAGCTGCACAGTGCTGGCAGCAAACTGTAATGCCTTGCTACAGCAACAAGAATAATAAAGGGTCTGGCCCCATGTTATTTGCTCAGGCCCAATTGATGAACTTCTTGCGGCATAAGCATAGAAATACAGTGCCACAGATGCAGGAAGAAAGGGAAACAGAATGAAGAATGTGAGAACTTCTACCTAAATAAGAGGAACAAATATGAGACAAGATCAACGGAATGAACAATATAATCAAATGTAACCTTTTAGAAACATTGGAAAGTTCAAAAGTAACTGAAATCGCCGAATCCTGATGTGTAAATCCCACTCATTTAAGCTGATTGTGCTGAAAGTAATGTATACGAAATCATACGCTTTTCCAGGTGAGGGATACATTTTGCACAACTTCATATGCTTACATGCATATTTGTTCCTTGATAATGAAAAAATAGTTATTTTTTTGTATTTAAACAGCAAACCTAGGATTTAGTTATACTGTCCAAAGCAACCTCTGACTCAAAAAATTCTCTCTGGTCAAACCACCATTCCAGGACAAGAGTCTGCCAAACCTTAGTTTGGAAGAAATTTACATGAAGGTTCATTCACTTCTGAAAATAACTTGCAACAAAAATGTTAAACAATCTTAAATAGAGCAACTTAAACCAGGGAAATTTTTTTTCCAACCTAAGAAAAGAGTCAGTACATAAGAGTATCATATCAGCTCTTCTAGAAAGCATGGCACTTCTGCGTTGGTTTGATTATATCTTCCTCAGACACTGCATGCCAAGTTAAAGACAGTTCTGATTTTTACCTCTTGCTCCTTGATTGCAACCATTTTTTCAGAGAAAAGTCACCATGATCCAGAATGCATGTTACAGTGCTTACGATTATTTGAAGACTAAGGTTGGAACAAAACAACACAATTTACTTGAGGATTCATATCTGGAGTTTAAAGTCATAAGGATTAGCTACAAAGTTTCCCTTGCTTTAGGGCTCCTCAGCCCTTTTCTAATTTTCTTCTCAACCTGTACTGCCAAAACTGAACTTTACTGAGGCAAGTCACTGAATTTGTGTCTGAATGGTGTGTCTGGCCAGAAGCACCTGAAGACATAGGCTCAAAACCAAAACATGTCAGTTGAACAGTTAAGTACAAAATTGTTATAACTTTCTCAGAAACATCTTAGCCAATGCTATCCTTTTTGTTCACTGTCAAAGGTGATAAAACCTGCAGGGTCTCCTCCTAGACTGCTATGGCTACTCATACAAGAGCATGGCCATAAGTATTTCAGAGATAGACCTCTGTTGGGTAGAAGAAATTGTCCAGTTACTTCTAGTAGAGAGTAAGATAAATTACAGGTGTTTTAGTACATGGGATGCCCCATCCTCATTCCATCACAGAGAGAGTCAGAGGAGCATCACAGACAACGTTGCGATTCATTGCAGTACGGCCTTTCTCCACATGACTTGAGGCAGTAGGAGACGGTCTGACAACCTCATAACAGCCAAGGACGCTCCTGCTATTTACAGCGGCTCATGGATGTTAAACGGTAATGATCCCAAACATCTCTAATCCTATTTGCATGTCTATTAAAATACAGTATATGGTCTGAATGGCATAATTCTGGAGTCTTATCACATTTATGAATTTTATGAGTACATTGTGAATAGGCCTAATGTGGTATGACTGTATGAATTTCCCACTATATCAGCTACCTGCTTGAAAGTCATTAAAAAAAAAGAAAAGCAGAATAGCAGTAATGCATAAGCAAATTGAGTCATTCTCCTTCAGTGCCTTCCAAATGTCTCTTTTCCTGTCAATTCTTGTTCTTTATATGCATTTACTTATTTTTCAGGTCTGATGATAGAATTGTTTCCAAAGAGTACAGTCAAATTAAATCAAAAAACTTGTACTGTATTAAGCACACCAACCACTACCAGTGGAAGCACAGTTATGCTGAAAGACTTTGATTGACTTCTATATCTTACTGCAGTATTAAAGAAAGAAATATTACACAGATTTACATACACACACACACAAATCTAAATGTATATACACATAAATAATGTATGTATGTACACGGATAACAGAATAAGACAACAAATGGTTATCACAAATGTGCTAATGTTCAATTGGCATCCTTATTATAATTTTAATGAATTATTTGGCCAGTACTATAGTAATTACTGCATTTACAAAGCATTTTTAAAGCTATACATGAATTTTCCAGAAATATTAAATTAATATTTATATGGCTGAAATTTTAATCTCTATTTCCATGTTTATCTCATTTTTAAGCCAATAGTAAAGTCTAAAATATTAGATCAAAAAAGCTATCAGCAAAAAACAAAACCAGAAAAAGACAGTCTTTCTTTTTCATTGAGACTCCAGCCACACATAACTAGATTAGGAGTACAGCAAAGAGATTGTTAACATCATATCTATCTTAGAAAGAAACATTCAGATTAATGCTCATTGAAAATACAGATGAGTTTCAAATATAGTGTAAAGCATGGAAAATTGAAAATTGATAGTTAAATTCATTCAATAAACGACAATTTGGATTGTAGCTATCAAGCCCCAGGGAAAAAAAATAAACTGAGAACATTAAGATCTTCTAAATCAAAAGACTGAAATTTGTGAAGAAAGATGAAAATAACATCTCTAGCTTAAAAATACCAAGTAAACTTTTACTTTGAATGCATGGAACCCGCTCTCACTGCTATTTCATAAATTTGATTGGATCAGAAGCAAATCCTATTAAATTAGTTGAGTGTGCACACATATCAACACCCTGGTTCTTTTGCTCAAAGGTCAAAAACTCTATTCTAAATGCTAGGGGCCTAAACCAGAAGGGTGTTTAAAGCTCTCATTTCCTTTTTATTCTCTCCTTTCTTGGGATGGGAGTTGGGGAAACTATAAAAAGTACATATATTTTAATTCAGTAGCCATTTAGATAAATGATAATAAGCAATCTTTATACATATTTGTGTATACACCCTCTTGACTGGGGAGGAGGGGAGAGGGGGAAGATGACATGAGAAATGTAGGACCACCCAAAAGGTCCTTTAAAGATGCTCTCCCTTTGAACTTTTGGTATGGTACACAGACGGGCTTTGTAATCAACAATGTTGATATGTTCAGTTACAGTAGCAGCACAAGGTGGCTGACCATATACACTGGAAAGACTAGAAATACTAAATACTGCATGTTTCCGTTCATGCATTCAATGGCAGTGCTTACTGACACTTTAAAAAGCAAAATGTAAAACATTTTTTACTTCTCCCATGATATCCACTTCAAATGTAGGGGGTGGGGGGGGGGCGCGGGGGAGATTTACACCCCACCTTGAAACTGAAAATCAAGCATTTTTTGTCTTTAGCTTCTGTAACACCAACGGCAGAAAATAACTTCTGCAGATCAAATTTTACTCTCAGTGGCATATGCGTGACTTAAAGGTCTTTACATTTTGACTTCAGCTGTTCTCAGACAACAGGCTCTTATCTTCCAGTGCAATCGCACAGATTTAGCTAAAGGCAAAAGTTTTCTCAAAGCAGTACCAACAATTCTACAGAGTACATTGATTCAGGAGCCACTACATAATAATGCTTAAGTCAAAACATTAAGGATGGTTTCATTTGTATTTGTACAAACATAAATAATCACAAAAACTGCATAGTAGCAAAGATGCAGACACTTGCAAACAAGAGTAGTAATGGCACCTCTGTCTTCTGTTATCAGGGCAGATTCTCTTACAAGTTAACAGTTAACCATCCAAACTGTACTGTGATCTAACCTACAGGAGCTTTTTCATTCTTATCAGTGCCGAACTCTTCCAAATTCAACTTCATATGATTTGTTATTCAACATTATGACTTTGTCTCCCAGCCTTCAGAACACTGAGGAGAAAACATGGTAAGAATTATGTAAGAAACATTTATTGAAGAATTTGCTATGTGAGTCCCAAGCCACCAAAATGCTTCCTTAAAGGAAAGGAAATTGAATTAAGGCTTTTGAGACTACATGCTTCATAAACAAATCACAAGGGGAATAAGAAACCTTCATTAGAAACACCTACAAGATAATGATATAACTGATGTCAAGATGATTCTCTCTTGCTATATAGAAACTCTTATGCTAACTGAAAACACATAACATACCACATTTTCCTATTAATTATAAAAATCTCTGCTTCACTTGAATTTCTTGAGAAACTTCTGTATGTGCTTTTAATTCAGGGGTCATGTCCCTTCAAACACAAGAGCTGCCTATTCGTGCAGGGACAAGTTCGTCAAACCTGTTGATATTCTAGCAGATGTCACTTTAATTGTGGCAAAATGTCAGGACAATACAGGACAGCCATCAAACCATATCCTGTACTCTAGCAGATAAATGAAAAGGTCCTTTTCAGTAGATTCTAATATGCTGTCTCTTCACACTATCTGAAAGTTTTCCTTCCCTCCTCCCCTCCCTGCTAGCTCAAGCATCTCATGGTTACTGGTTTCAAAGTCAGCAATGCCTAAAGTCCCCTGCATTTTCTTTTCTCGGACAAACTCCAACTACCACCCCTTTGTGTCGTGACTGAGACAGCCCATTCATTGAAAAAAATGCAAAGATACTGGGGAATCATAGGCATTAATTATAACTTCCGAATCTGCTCACATAGATTTTGGCCTGGTACACTGATTTCAGTGCAGAAATAATTTCTCCGTATAATTTTGTATGGTGACAAGCATGATGTGGTCTGGCTTTAGATTGGGGCTGCTAGGTATTACTGTAACACAAACGCTGCTGGAGTAATACAAAACCCCAAAAAGGCAGTTAAGTCTTTCTGTGTATTACCATTTTCTCCTTCAAAAAGCCTATTTCAGTCTAATTGTCATCACCCTCTATCCTCACTTAAATCAGGGAAAAAAGAAGAGAAAAAATATTTTTATGGCATCTTTGCATTAATTAACAGCACTGCAGTTAAACACAAAAGGTTTCATGTCTCATTTAAATAAATATCCTCTAAGTACATTTATTTCTTTGGAAACAACAACAACAACAAAATCTATTCTGTGATTGAAAGGGTTAATGTTGAACCCTCACATGAAATGATATCAAATATTTGTGCAACGTAAAACAAAAAGGAAAAGTAGAGGCTAAGAAGGTTTGTTGTTTTGTTTTTTTTTTAAAAGAAAAAGGAAGAAAGGAAAACAGAAAGATAAAGTACATTAACTAACACTTTTATTAGGCTACTTGTTTTATTTTATAAAACAAAGCAGAGGAAATGCTAAAAACATTGAGGCAAGCCTTTGGAATAGCCATATCAGTGAAAATTAATCTCGTAAGTGCAAGTCTTGAACACAGCATCTTATCTTCTGCAGAGAAAGCTGACATTTCTAGTACATTACTTTGACCATGTCTCAAAATGAAAGTACAGCTACACATGCACTAATGAACACCACCAAATTGTCATTCTGTAGCAGCATTCTAAATTACTGATATCATTTTAATTGCCAAATTGTTCTACACTAAAAATATGCTAGAACATATCCAGTTTATAGATTTATAGCCTTCAAATATTACATTTTATTCAGGACATTTACAAGCGTATGTATCTATGTATAGCGGGGGTATGTGTAATTTCAATTAAAAAGAAGGTTTCTGGTATTGGAAAGCTCTTGAAGTAGACTAGCTGCTCAAAATATGCTGCCTACCTTTGTTTAGACTTCCAATTTTTCAATTCAACCTATGATTTGTATGTATACAAGGACTGTCTACCACCATGGGACTTCCTGGCCCTGACTATAACTCCAAAGAGCTTCCCAAATATAAATTACTATGAAATAACAATAACGCCAGTAATTATTTATTCTTCCCTGGGGCAGCTGCTGTCAAGGCTAAGCTAAAGACAGGTATTTGCATGTGGGACGCAAACATCCAGCGGGTGCCTACCTGCAAAATGACAGCAGGAAAATAGATGGATCTCCACCCTGTGTTAGAATAATGAATGAGACAGATTCATCTGTATTCTTTTAACAGCATTTAAAAAAAAAAAAAAAAAAAATCCTATTTTCTAAACTTTAAGACAACTAACCTAGAAGTGAAACATGAGGTTGAAGTCCTAGTTTAACCAAGCACTGCATAGACATGCCATAAAAAAGAAGTCACTGTCCTAAAGAGCTTGCACCTTCAGTTTGTGATAAAATACCACGGGAGTGGGGGGTCTAACAGGAAAAAGAAGAAAGAAAAAAGCAGAGAAAGAAAACAGAATGCAGTAACAAAAGGAGACTAATACTCCTGAAATGAGCAATAGTCAGCTGAACATTTGACAAGCTTAGCTCACAACTGTTATCACAATTATAGCAATTTCAAGGAGTTTGTGGCATGGTGGGAGCATACAGGCATTGCTGGTTTTCCTCATTTTGTCAGTGTCTTCAGTGACACAAGGTACTGCACTGCACAACCTCAGAGGTGCTACTTTTATCCCTAGTCTTCTAATTTTTCATTCACCCGTTCCTCAATTCCATGAGTAGACAATCTCTCTCTCTCTCCTCCTATTATATATGTTTGCATCATCTATGGAGAGTAAACCTTTTATTTGTCAAATCTTCAGTCAAAATACTGAACAATGGGGATACTGAATGCCATATAAATAATGTAAGACAATATCAGCATTACTGATTAAAATTAGTACTACAAGACCATTTATAGGCATCTATTATTCAAAAAAAATAGTAAACTGCAAGGAAAGGCAAGTATCCACTGCATTTTCTTTTCACAATCCACTCTGTTAAAGTTTACTCAAACCAGATAATCAGATGCTTCTTTATTTGTGCCAAGAATACACAAAAAAGGGAAAAGCTCATTTGAAAATTCCAGTTTGTAGATAAAGACATGAAATGCATGTTAAATGACAGTTTTTCTAGGTTTTCATTTAAGAAAGACAATCTGTTCTTTTTCCCCCGATAATCTACTGCTTGATTTTCTTTTCAGTGGCCTTTAGAGCCACACTGTCTGAAGAGTCTAATTTAATCCTCACTAGAAGTCAGCCTCATGAAACTGTAGAACAAATACTCTCATCTTCTGCATTTATTTCCATATGAATGGAAACCCGCACACTTACAACTCACAAAAAAAAAAATACTGAGCTCCACGAAAGTAGAAAAAAATTAACCTAACATTTGCATGTATCTGAAATTGCCAGAAATATTAATATGCTAGTCTATTTTCATGCGGAGAGTAATCTATAGTACCAAAGCTCTGAGGTTTACTGCAGCTGGGTTTTCAAAACTAGCATGTAATGCATGTGCACATGAAAAATCAGTTGATACTATATTGGTGGCATGAACCGTTTCAAGGTAATTTCAATACTACTCAGAAGCTAAGTTTCTACACTGCTAAATGCTGATACTTTCATTAAAAGCTAATAAACGTGATATAAAACTAGCACAATAATTTAAGCATCACAGAGTGGGAACTAAATATAAGTACTGTACAAATAAAGTTCCATCTGATATTGAGAAAATTAGGAATGATTACAGTTGCCTCTAAGGACACAAATCTCATTATGCTACCCTGAACTTCATATAAGCACTTTTCCAACAGTCTTTCCACAGAAATTCTAAAAACGAATAAAAAACCTCATCTGCATAAATTTCTCATCCACCTTCCTCATCCTCCACCTGAGCTACCTTTGACTATGAAAAAAAACAGATGGGGTTTATGAGAGGAGGAATGACTGGGAAAGCTGTTCCTCCTCTATCTTGCTGTCATCTACACTTTCCTTCTTCTTAAGAATTTAGTCTTTACTCACCAGGAGGTAGGACCAGATAGATGAGCTGTAGGGTAACCACTGACTGGGGCATCCTGGAGCATACACAGCACAGGTACCTCACAAGCACTCTCTTTCCCCAACTCACAGCATTTGCAAGAACATTTCTAACACCTGGACCTATGTCAACCCCTTCAGTTTAACTGATAGCTCTTCTTTTGTATTAAGGCAGGTTGGGTGCACTGTGTGTGAAAGCAGTGCAGTCTATCTTTAAAGCATAAGCTGGGAAGCTCTGGAAACATAACAGCCAGTGGATCTGGATAAATCCATCCAATTTCCAGAAGCAAAGTGACTGTACGAGAAATAATGGTTAAGTAAAATCCAAATATCCTCCTGTGTCTCAGGTATCAGCTCAGCTTGTGTTTTGTGGCCCTTCTGTTAAACAAATCTAAAACCAAGCTGCATTCAATGAAGAATTTTAAGGAACATTTTTAATGTTTTCTCCAAAAGAGTAATTAAGTGTTTGATCCAAATGGTATTAGAGGTAATTCAACCAATTCAAGCCTCGTCTGAAGAGTCAGTCTCATTTAGGGGCCTCATTCAAACAAAATGTGATTTGGAAGAGTTTTAGTCTTTAAAACCAATCTGCATTTTTGCCTTAAAAAAAAAGCCATGAAGGAACCCCCTTTGTAGTATTTGGATGTTTTGGGTTTTTTTATTCATTATTAGGACTTTTTTCACTGAAGTTAACTAATGCTCTCTGGGAGGTGACACAAAAGAGTGTGGACACCAATGGGCCTGCAGTGGCTTTGGCAAACAGATTTTAAGCTGTTCTCAACAAGGTCAACAGCTACAGATATTTTTAATTTTAACTTCTCAAATGTGATCTCAGGGCCCAAGTTTTGTCACAATCTGCATGCATGCACAAAAAATATACATACATTGGCAGCTGATGGTGATTGTAATTCTCACCTGCTGAGAGTAGCCACATTTGGGTCTTTTTTTTTGTTTTGTTTTGGTTTGGTTTTTTTGTTTGTTTGTTTGTTTGCTTGTTTGTTTGTTTGTTTTTTAAAAGACCAATATTAATTGCTTTTTCTTTAAAATTTTAGTAAAGACTTTTTGCAAAGAGATGTTACATCAAAAATTGAAAGGCTGTACAGAAAGCCTGCCAAAAATCACTGGAAAGATTCCCACTGTTATCTAAGAGGCCTGGGTAATTACACCTTTAGAGTATAACTGTGAAGTATTTTAGCGTAAATCTAAACACAACCTTAACCATAAGATTGCCACCAATACTACACCTCTTAAAAAAATTCATGTGCAGCTACTGATTTGATTTTGAGAACTGGTTCATAGCATAATTTACTAGAAAAAACATGATGTTACAATCACTCATGGCACATGCCTGGTGCACTTACCAGGATGCGTTTGTAGATACAGCACCAGAACAGTCACAGAGTATCTTGCAAATATAACAAATGCTTCCCTGCCCCTTCAATCACCATGTATGGTATTAAAGGCTAAAAATTTTAAACATCATTAAAAACCCACGAAGAAATAAATATTTGAGTCTAAAAATGTTTTTTTGCCATGGAGAACTTGCAACCCTTTATTTTTTTTTTTTTCTTTATTTGAACCCTCCTAATTCAATCAGTGTACTTCTAGGAATATTGTGTCTCTAGCACTCCTAAACATACACTGCAGTAAAGAAAGAAGGAAAAAAATGGGGTTCACCATACTCAAAATACATTGTCTTAACCAGCATCTCATGATAGGGAAAAACAAGAACTTTTTGAAAATATCGAATAGCAGTAATGAATTCATTTTTTCCCCCCTTAATAAGGTTTCAGTTGTTGTTTTAGTAAGAAAAATTCTACTAAGAAAGAGAGCAAAAAAATATACAAAATAAACAAGCATATAGCATAGATGTTCTGACTCCCACACAGGAGAGTCTCTAGTTTCCCTGGGCAGCTGTCAGAGCAATCAACCTCAGTCATAGAAACCTCCTTTACAGGGGAGGAAAATAAAAATTAAGACCAGCACCCTCCCCCAAACATATGTTCCACGTTTTCCTTTTATCTCCTCTGAATTTCTATTGTTACCCAGGCAAGCGGCACAGCCTGAGCTCCAAATTTAACAGTATAAAATCTGCAACTGAACTTACCTTGGTAAAAAATTAATTCCTGGAGAACACAACTTCCAGTCTGTTATGCCAGCTGTTCTGCTAACAAATGACAACTCCGCCTTTCTTTCTAGCTGTGCGTGAACTGACATATCAAGATAACACAACAAGATTTTTGACAGATCAAATTTGCATTGGCCACAATTATTAGACACACGTTGTGGAAGAATGACTTGTTTGCTTTAATCATTTGATCAACATATACAGATAAGTAAAGGGCAAGAAAAAGTCTAACTACTGTTAAAGGTATTTTGCATCTCTTTTTATGCCTAATAGTCTATTTATACCAATACTAACCAAAAGTGAACAAAAACACTAGGAGAGAGGAGGGGGGAGCAAAGCA